>NC_084741.1:42406875-42566875 GCF_033978785.1 Entelurus aequoreus | reverse complement strand
ATCCACGTTCGGTCAGGAAAAAACAGGTTTCTCTGCTCTTCAAGGGATTTCCCCTGAAACCTGCGAAACAAGCTTGTGTGTGTGTGTGTATCTATATATGTGTGTGTATATATATATATATATGTGTGTGTATATGTGTCCGTATATGTATATATGTGTACCGTATTTTTCGGACTATAAGTCGCAGTTTTTTTCATAGTTTGGCCGGGGGTGTAACTTATACTCAGGAGCGACTTATGTGTGAAATTATTAACCGTAAAATATCAAATAATATTATTTAGCTCATTCACGTAAGAGACTAGACGTATAAGATTTAATCGGATTTAGCGATTAGGAGTGACAGATTGTTTGGTAAACGTATAGCATGTTCTATATGTTATAGTTATTTGAATGAGTCTTACCATAATATGTTACGTTAACATACCAGGCATGTTCTCAGTTGGTTATTTATGCGTCATATAACGTACACTTATTCAGCCTGTTGTTTACTATTCTTTATTTATTGTAAATTGCCTTTCAAATTTCTATTCTTGGTGTTGGGTTTTATCAAATTAATTTTCCCAAAAAATGCGACTTATGCTCCAGTGCGACTTATATATGTTTTTTTTCCTTCTTTATTATGCATTTTCGGCCGGTGCGACTTATACTCCGGAGCGACTTATACTCCGAAAAATACGGTATATATGTATATATATGTATGTGTATGTATGTGTGTATATATATATGTGTATATACAATATGTATATGTGTATATATGTGTATATACTGTATGTATATATGTCTATATGTGTGTATATATATATGTGTATGTATATATATGTATATATGTGTGTATATATATATGTATATGTATATATGTGTGTGTGTGTGTGTATATATATGTGTATATGTGTATATATACAGTATGTATATACAGTATATATGTATGTGTATATATTTGTGTATATATTGTATGTATATATGTATATATTTTTGCAATGTGCATATATTTGTGTATATACACACATTTACAAATATATACATATATACACATATATACTGTATATATATATATGTGTGTGTATATGTGTGTATATATATATATATATATATATATATATATATATATATATATATATATATATATATATATATATATATATATATATATATATATATATATACACTACCGTTCAAAAGTTTGGGGTCACATTGAAATGTCCTTATTTTTTAAGGAAAAGCACTGTACTTTTCAATGAAGATAACTTTAAACTAGTCTTAACTTTAAAGAAATACACTCTATACATTGCTAATGTGGTAAATGACTATTCTAGCTGCAAATGTCTGGTTTTTGGTGCAATATCTACATAGGTGTATAGAGGCCCCTTTCCAGCAACTATCACTCCATTGTTCTAATAGTACAATGTGTTTGCTCATTGGCTCAGAAGGCTAATAGATGATTAGAAAACCCTTGTGCAATCATGTTCACACATCTGAAAACAGTTTAGCTCGTTACAGAAGCTACAAAACGGACCTTCCTTTGAGCAGATTGAGTTTCTGGAGCATCACATTTGTGGGGTCAATAAAACGCTCAAAATGGCCAGAAAAAGAGAACTTTCATCTGAAACTCGACAGTCTATTCTTGTTCTTAGAAATGAAGGCTATTCCACAAAATTGTTTGGGTCACCCCAAACTTTTGAACGGTAGTGTATATGTATATTTGTATATGTGTATGTATATATATAAGTGTATGTATATATATATATTTGTATATATGTATATGTGTATATATATATATATATATATATATATATATATATATATATATATATATATATATATATTGCCGATAGTAGGCCAATAAATGCTTTAAAATGTAATATTGGAAATTATCGGTATCAGTTTCAAAATGATCGATATCGGTTTCAAAAAGTAAAATGTATGACTTTTTAAAACGCCGCTGTGTACACGTACGTAGGAAGAAGTACAGAGCGCCAATAAACCTTGAAGGCCCTGCCTTTGCGTGCGGGCCCAATCCGCAATATCTACGGCTTTTCACACACCCACAAGTGAATGCAATTCATACTTGATCAACAGCCATACAGGTCACACTGAGGGTGTCCGTATAAACAACTTTAACACTGTTACAAATATGTGCCACACGGTGAACCCACACCAAACAAGAATGACAAACACATTTCGGGAGAACGTCTGCACCGTAACACAACATAAACACAACAGAACAAATACCCAGAACCCCTTGCAGCACTAACTCTTCCGGGATGCTACAATATACACCCCCGCTACCCCCCCATGTATGCAAATATTGTAGCAGGAGTAGTGACTAAGAAATGAACGCTACAAAACCATTTTTCCATGCAAAATTCTTCAAATTACTGCATTGATTCTTATGTTTTCTTTATAGGTCATGTGTCTGACATGACTTGGCTGTTTCAGTAGAAACAGAAAGTTACTTCACCAACCATGTAACCTGTGTGTGTTTGATGTTCTGATTGTTGAGTCGGTCAAACAATTTCAGTCCCAAACTCACTGACCACATACCTTTTCTTTCTTTAGCTGTTTGATTTGTTGTGTGGCTCTTTAGGGAGTCAACATGTTGCTGGGTCTACTTTTTTGCCAATGCTTACATAGTTTTCTGTATATATCTGCACTTTATTGCTCATTTTCTGTTCTGTTGTGCATAAGTATGATGTTTGTTGTGTGCCTCATTTTGTGGAACACAGGCTCGAGAGTTTTATTACTTAAATAAGCATATTTTTTTAGTAATTTGGCCATTTGGTTATGAGATGTAAGTTTTGCTATTTCACCAGTATTTCCTCATGTACACTTAACGTTCTAGGACACACCTCTCACTAAATAGACAGAGGTGGGTGTATATGGACAATCCTATACTTCCAACATATGTATTAGGGATGGGTAGTATGGCATAAAATTTATATCACAATATATATTGCAGCCTCCTGTAATAACGATATACAGTATATCACAACATATTGTTTGGTATGTAAATAATAATAAAACCATTCCAAAACGAATTCAAACCCTCTTAATTTAGCTGCTGATGTATGCAGTAACATTTTGCATCACTTCCGGTTGTATTAATGTTTCTGAACTATTATTAAACTACTTAATAATTTACTGGTAATATCTGGTTACTTTCCGTTGTAACATGGTTCCGTCTACACTTCTGTTAAACTAAAATAAGCACTTATTCTTCTGTTGTTTGGATACTTTATAATAGTTTTGGAAAATACTACAAACTTGGGTATCGATCTAATACCAAGTAGTTACAGGTGCAGTATTGGTCATACCAGTGCTGATACTTATAGTCCAAATTTTCAAGATGATTGAATGATGAAATTCAATATATTAAATTTGATTTTTGATTTTTAAATCACAATTATAATCAGACAAAAACACAAGATGGGTTGTTAATATCAATTGAATATTTCAATTATTTCCTTATTCCCTTTTATCACATACAATATTTAGAGAAAAATACATTAATTAGTGCAAAATAACTAAACATAAGCAAAACCTACTATTGGTTCTAAATAGATAGATACATATTTTATTGATCCCCCATAAGGGAAATTCAGGTGTCCAGTAGCATAAAAACATATCCACTTATACCAACAACAATAATAAATACTTACATCTCAAAGATACTGACAACAGTAATAAAATGCACTCTGATTTAAATCCTTTGGTTTTTGCCCTTTAAGTGGTCCTGAATCCCTGGACTTATTTTCTGAATTGTAAACAATAACAATAATAAAAACAAAAATAAATGGATTTTGTGATGATAAAAATATGGATTTAATCACTGTAGTATTGACCATATACTGATTTTATACTTGGTATTGTTACTGTCGATATTTGTATCGATCCGCCCACCCCTGTTTACTTTCAAGAGCATTAGCTCTTACTGTAGTATGGCTTTTTGTATCCTCTTACGCCAAACACTACACATCATAGCTCCTACGGTGTGTAGTGTAGCCTGTTTAGCTATTGCTCGTCCTCCAGTGATAATAATACTTGTAAGAAACATTGTTTATTTGCCGCCATGAAGGTGAGGATTAGTTAGCTGCTATCTCGCTAGCGAGGACGCTACATTGCCATAAAGAGTCAGTCGTCCGGCGTCCGCTTGTTGCTATCAAAATGGCGAGACACAGCTCATCAACATGCATTATCACGATAAAACGACAGTATTAAAAGCTCTATTGTCAGACAAATTTGAATAATTTTTATTGTTTATACGGACAACCCTAATTACACTGTGTGTTCTAGTGGACAAACAAACCTCATGAACGCTCCTGTTCTAACTCCTTAGGAGCACACAATTTTTCTCTGCATATGGTGTGTAAAAATATATTGCATCCACTGTAATTGCTTTTGAAATGAAAATGCTGTACCTTTTAATGCTCAGTGTTGTGCTGTATCCATTCCACCACGCCAGGAGGAGAACTGTCAGGATTTTTCATTGTCCTGCACAGCATGAAAAGCATAGCTGGATGGTAAGAGTCGGGTCTAGTGGGAAGCCAATCAAAACTTCTCTACCATCTTTGTTTCTGCCACGATGTGCTTCGGCCTTTAGAGCGCCTCGTTTGTTTTGTGCAAACCGAGGGGACCTTTGGGTCTGATTTTTGTGATGTTGAACGTGTGAGTGTGCATGCTTCACTGCTATTTGTTCTGCACACACCCACGTCTCACATCTTGACATCAGTTTCCTGTGCTTTCCGGAATTGGATAAAATGTCTCTTGGTTGCACTGTGCATGCATGGCGATGCACGCGGACATATATATGTTGCCTGCTCTCCTCAGAGCCAGAAGAGGTTGGGATAAGAGGAGGTATTTCACATCCATCTTCACCAACTCCCAGATGGTTGCCTTCTGTGTGCACTGTCAGCATTTAACCTCTCTCCGTGTGTCTCAATTGACGGATTTAAATCCGATCTTTCATCAGTGTGCTCACTTCCTTCATAATGCTGAA
This sequence comes from Entelurus aequoreus, assembly GCF_033978785.1. NCBI lineage: Eukaryota > Metazoa > Chordata > Actinopteri > Syngnathiformes > Syngnathidae > Entelurus > Entelurus aequoreus. The sequence continues at coordinate 42,561,882 of NC_084741.1, read as the reverse complement.
TGCTTTGCCAACTAACCTTTTAAAAAGCCGCAATAACACGACAATGCCGCTTAATCCACTTCCTACTTTTTTTTTTTTTTTCCTCCACAGTGCACACAGAGCACCAAAGATGTGCTCGAGAGGATGCTCAACTCCTCTGACTTTCACGGCCTTTGCTTTCCTGGTACCCCCAAAACAACCCCACTGGGCCTGGAGGCTTCCAGCTCCGCAGCGACGCCCACTCAGCCGTCACCCACAATGGGGTGCCCGCGGGCGACCACGGCCAACCCTTGCTCTCCGCTTGCCAGGAGCGACTCGATGCACTCCATCAACCCAGCGTTCCGTTTGGCATCACCTTCGCCTTCACTTGGTCGCGCGCCGCTGACTGTCGCCGGCACAGCTGACGTCGAGTTTATCCCGCTCCCATGAAGGGTACTCTTCTTACTTTGGAGGACTGATAGGAGCTTTTTTTCTCCTGCCGTGTTTGGTACTTTGGCATAGAGTTTAGTAAAAGCACAATATTTATTTACACTTTTGATCCAGACACTCCACACAAGCCATAGAGGGAGGTAAGTGTTTAATTTCCCTGCTCACGTTTTATGCAAACAGGCCCTCAAATCTGTGAACAAATTGTGATTGGCAGGTCAGACAGGTTTTAGTGGTTTCCAACCTTTTTGACCACATTCATATTTTAATATTTTGTCAAATCTTGTGTACGACCCGCTACCTCTACGTGGCCAAGTGGTTGGGAACCCATGCTTTAGCTGAGCTACCAGACATTTAGCATTGGAAGTCAAGGTGCAGCTTTGTTTTCATGAGATATATCAATATTTTTGCATTTTTTTGTATTATTTTGTCAGTGGTGTCATCAAATGTAATTACTTGACATGTTAGCTGATTTTGTCCTCGTAGGAAACAGTAACAGGAGACGTTTTAAACCAGGTCAAAAAGTGAGCCATCTGTGAATTCTATTGCAGCGCGTAGTTTTTTAATATTCTGTTTGACCTGCAAACTCAGACAAATGTGTTTCTGTTTAAACTTTGCACTTAACTCAAGGCTTGGGCAGCAATATGCTATTATTGCAATATTTTTCCAACAATATCAATAGTCAATATAGTGGCAAAAAACATCTACAAAACATAATATCTATGTAACTGAAAAAAGTAAACATATAAATCATTATTTACATACAGCACAGGCCAAAAGTTTGGACACACCTTCTCATTCAATGCGTTTTCTTTATTTTCATGACTATTTACATTGTAGATTGTCACTGAAGGCATCAAAACTACGAATGAACACATGTGGAGTTATGTACTTAACAAAAAAAGGTGAAATAACTTAAAACATGTTTTATATTCTATTTTCTACAAAATAGCCACCCTTTGCTCTGATTACTTTTTCGCACACTCTTGGCATTCTCTCGATGAGCTTCAAGAGGTAGTCACCTGAAATGGTTTTCACTTCACAGGTGTGCCTGAAGCTCATCAAGAGAATGCCAAGAGTGTGCAAAGCAGTAATCAGAGCAAAGGGTGGCTATTTTGAAGAAACTAGAATATAATATAATATGTTTTCAGTTATTTCACCTTTTTTTTGTTAAGTACATAACTCCACATGCGTTCATTCATAGTTTTGATGCCTTCAGTGACAATCTACAATGTAAATAGTCATGAAAATAAAGAAAACGCATTGAATCAGAAAGTGTGTCCAAACATTTGGCCTGTACAAAAAACATTTCTGTCATGAGTTTACCATAAATTAAATGTTTTATTCATCACTGTATATCCCTAGGGAGGTTGACAAGGGAACCTAAATAGTCATAACGTGACATTGGACTGCGATAATATCCATATTTGATCCAGTAATGGTACAAAACTTAATATATTAATTAAAAAAAACATCTAAGATACATTGCGTTTGTCTATGTTACTAAAAAAGTAAACAAATGCTTTGCATGTTAAACATACAAAACATTACCATACAGAAATACTTTTCCATGGATATGAAGTCCAATGAAAAGCTTGCAGGTTTATTACATTTTTATAATTATCTTTTTACACTGTTGAAAAGCCGGAGGTTTAATATCATAAGGTGACAGACTGCAATTATATTGATGGAGTTGTACGATATATCACAATATTAACATGGCAAGATGTATTACAATGTTTGTTTCATTTAATTTGCGTTAAACTACAAGTAAGATAAACCTGTATCAGCCTGCTGGGAAGGCAGTGTTTATTGCTGACTTGGTTTCCTGTTCAGTGAAAGTCTCTCAACCTTTTTTTTTTTCTTGCTTTGGGGCATCAATGACAGCTTGAAGTTGACTGTGGGCGTTTAAGTGCAGGTTTCTATTGTTTCCCGGCAGTGGTTGTTTTCGGAATGTGGATGAGACGATATCATCACTCGTCTTTTTAATGTCTTTTCCTGTTTTGCAGGGTGAAATGTGACCTGGTGAACTCTTAGTTATGCCACCAGGGGGCAGGCTCTGAACTCAAATAGACTTAGTTGCAAACGTAGATCTAAAAGGCCTTTTGGAGTTGTATTTTTTTGTAAGTGGGCATTGATGCTACAGGTAGATTTTGACTCACTGTCTACGTTGTGTCAACAAATACGAGCGGAGCTGGTATTAAATTTTTTTTATTTTCTAGGATATGTCACAGTGGAGCTGTAAGATTTGTTCAATAAAAGTTATAAAACGACGTCTGTGCTGACCTATTGCTCCCCTTTTCCCACCCTAGGATCCCACCTACCCCCAATTGTAGTGGGAGTAAATTATTGATACTGTAGTTGGCGACAAGCGTCTGACGGCTCCTTCATGGAAACAATGAGGAGGTGCATGTTGAGCGCATGTGTTCAGACTGCGTGTGAAGTGGGATCTCACAATGTGGACAGCAGGCGCGCTGAAGCCTCACTGGAAGACAGGTGAGGAATGTGTGTGTCTGTTGCTGAGATACAGTGTGTTTGCGACTGACAACTCATCCTATCACGAGCAGGCTTACTGACTGGCGTTGCCACGCAAAGAGAAAAGTGATTATAATGCCAGCAAAGCATGGCACGCTTTATGGCCTAGTGTTTATTCTGTGGCAAGTTCTGCTTTTAAGAGACCGTTCAGCCTGTCATTACTGTAGGACATTTGGAGACAAGACTCATAATGGGCTCATGTTAGCATGTACCAGGTACTTTGCTTTCCTCCCACAGTCCAAAAACATCTGAGGGTAATTGAAAACTCCTAAATGTAGACTCCAATTCACCCCACAAGGATTTGGACTCTAAATTTACCATAGATGTGAATGTGTAACTTGTCGTTGGTCTATATCACCCAAAGCCCAATTGGATAGGCTCCAGCTCACCTGTGACCCTGAACGTGGGGTAAGCTGTACGAAATAAATGAAAATATTTCAAAAGGCAAACTAGATTTGGTGTTAGACTCACTCAAAGTTTGATATAGTCCCATGTAACATGACATTCTATATAACGCAGTGGCGGGCAGTGCGTTTCCCACCTAGGCCTTCAGTGATGTCCGACTTCAATGATTACCTCTCAAAATACAACAATTGATGTCACCACATGACCATTGCTGGAGAAATACTATACAGGAACACATTTACACCATACTGGGCATTGAAACACATCAACAGTATACAAAACACATTATTTTCTGGCGCATTTAAAAATCAAAACACATCAGCAATTAAAACACATACCGTAAATTTCTCTGCTTGGCTTATGTAGTAACTTCCGGTCAATAAAGTTTGATTCAAAGTACACACTTCTCAAAGATATATTAACTGCCCTGACCACATGATGGCGACAAATACACATGTAACAATGTTAATTAAATGACAAGCATGACACACTTTAACAACAATAGTTTACAACTTCTTGTTGTAACAGAACAGCTACTGTCAACAACTTGTGATCTGATTGGCTATCGCAACTATCTCTCAACTCTACGTTCTCAAATTCATCCGCTAACGGTCCCGATGATGTATCCAATCACAGGACGCAGAAACGTCACGTTCAATGTGAGGCCATCCAGAAGACCTTACTGACAACAACTCGTGATCTGATTGGCTATCGCAACTGTCTATCACCTGTATGTGCCTGTTCGCTTACAGTGCACGGACGCCTGCATTGTTGATTCTGAAGGCGTCTGGCAGATTTAGTACAGCATGGCAACATAAGTTAGCTGAATTCTGATTGGATACAAACTAAAACTAAAAACACTAGCACTGGAACGAGCATAATATGACATGAAGAGAATATTAATGATTTTAGATATTTAGGGAAAGTAAAAAAACCAACAATTTTTATCTTTAATTATGATCATGATTTCTGGTTATATTAGGCCAGCAGAGAAGGCCTTGCTGGCCCTAACGGCACACCACTGATATAACGCGATCGTGCTGTGGACCATGATTTTTGGCCTTGATTTTCACCAAATTATCGAGTATTTACAAACTTACACAGTAAACCTTCTAAAAGTTTCCAAAAAGAAGGAATAAAAAAACAAACTGAATAAAAATAGCAAAACATCGACCCAGTAATGTTCAAATCTACTGGATAGTGCCCGCCCCATTCTCTGATGTGCAGGCACAATCCACCAAAAGGCTAATAAATAATAATGTATATTTAACGCAATCTTGGGAATAACGCAATCGGTATTTGAATGTTGTCTGTCTATCTGTGTTGGCCCTGCGATGAGGTGGCGACTTGTCCAGGGTGTACCCCACCTTCCGCCCGAGTGCAGCTGTGATAGGCTCCAGCATACCCGGTGACCCCGAAAGGGACAAGCAGTAGAAAATGGATGGATGGTATTTTATGGTCCCCAATGAACGTGTTATATCTAACTTTGAGTGTGTATCGGTTTCTTCTATAGTTTTGGTGGTTCCGGTGGCTTTTATTGTCTACAGTGCCACTTATGGCGAGGCACTGTATCACATCATTCTTACTCCGGAAACATTTCCACCTGGATGTGACTCACTATTGAAAGGACACTGTGGGGACACATTTATTTTTTTACGCAAAACAAAAACGAAAAACTAACGTTTTCGTGAAGCCATGCCCTTACAGATGTTGTTAAAATTTAGGATAATCGTGTCAAACAATGTCAAAGCATTAAATCATAAGGTTCATGCATTTTGATGTGAGCTTGCACACAGTTTTGGATGGCTCTGTTTGCGGGGTTTTGCAGTCTGGCTATGTTGTAATGTCCCCACGAGGAGGACGTACTGTATTTATTCGGACATTAAGCCAAGCTCTCGGCTGGAGGGGAAGGAGTGTCTCCCCTCTGCTTCAGGCTGTGAGGAAACACAAAAAAAACACAAGATAAGTAATATGTTTTTATAATATTGACATGTGCGTTATGACACGGGCATGCGACATGCAGTGACAAACATGCTGCTAAAAGCAGCTCGCTTTTATGCAACTCTGAATCAATCGGAGAGTGTGCAGGTGTAGCTAATGTTGTGACCGGGTGAATCAATGTAATTTTTATGAAGTTTATTTTCGACTGCGCCTGGAAAAAAAGGCTTGAGGATCTACATGTATAAACAGTGTGGATTTTCAAAAGATAAATTATGGTACTTTTGGAGAGGGTGTGGCGTGGTTTCATTTGCAATCTGGGAACACTTCCAGAAATGAACATCTTGCAGACAGACTCAAAAAACGGGTAATAAAAATGACTGTGAAGATAAATGTACATCAAAGCATATCCAATACATATTATCTGAGTGTTGCTTGGATGGGCTCCAACCCCTCACTGTGACCCCGACAGGGACAAGTGGTAGAAAATGGATGGATCGACCACAAGGAAATGTTTTAAGAGTAAAATCATTGTAAGTCTTCTTTAATGACTAACATGAAAACAACCAGAAAATGCTTGCCAACGTATGTTACGCTTTTACTGCACTGAAGATGTATATTGTTTTTATTTCACTAAATCAATTCCTAAACAGAAAATGCTGTGGAAACGACCACAAAGCTCACGATGTTCTCCTGCAGAGCGATAGCAGTAACTATAAAATGCCACTAGATGACAATATCGGCCTGCAAACATCTCTGTCAGGTGTCTTCCAGGGATAAGTAGTTTGTTTACTTCGTTTTTAATTCTCAGTAATAACTTATTTTTACTTGTATTGCAGTCCTGGATTTTAAAGTAAAGTTTGAACAAACCTATTTACGTTGTGTTACCTCTTACAAGTTTAGAATGATTTAAAAATCAACCAGCCACACAACAGTTTTTTTGGACTTTGGAAGTCCCACTCTAGTTATCTGTGTCAAGATTCTCTACTCCAAACTCATCCAAACATGCTTTTATTGAGCTTGTGTTGTGCACAACGTCACAGACATGCATAAACTTAACCTCAGGTTGATTTACTGATCGATTACTAATGTGTGCATGAACTCTTTTGCATGTATAGGGCCTGATCTACTAAGATCTAAATAACACGTGCTATATAGGGTGTGCAATCTATTAAATTGTGTGTGCTGTACAGTTGTGCTCATAAGTTTATATACCCAGGGAGAATTTATGATTTCTTGGCCATTCTTTAGAGAAAATGAATGATAACACAAAAACCTTTCTTCCACTCATGGTTAATGGTTGGGTGAAGCTATTTATTGGCAAACAACTGTGTTTACTCTTTTCAAATCAAAATGACAAAAGAAAGTACCCAAATGACCCTGATCAAAAGTTTACGTACCCCAGTTGTTAATACCGTGTATTGCCCCCTTTAACATCAATGACAGCTTGAAGTCTTTTGTGGTAGTTGTGGATAATGTTCTTTATTTTCTCAGATGGCAAAGCTGCCCATTCTTCTTGGCAAAAAGCCTCCAGTTCCAGTAAGTTCTTGGGCTGTCTTGCATGAACTGCACGTTTGAGATCTCCCCAGAGTGGCTCAATAATATTGAGGTCAGGAGATTGAGATGGCCACTCCAGAACCTTCACTCTGTTCTGCTGTAGCCAACGACAGGTCGACTTGGCCTTGTGTTTTGGGTCATTGTCATGTTGGAATGTCCAAAAACGTCCCATGCGCAGCTTCCGGGCTGATGAGTGCAAATGTTCCTCCAGTATTTTTTGATAACATGCTGCATTCATCTTGCCATCAATTTTGGCCAACTTTCCTGTGCCTTTGTAGCTCACACATCCCCAAAACATCAGTGATCCACCTCCGTGTTTCACAGTAGGAATGGTGTTCCTTGCATCATAGGCCTTGTTGACTCCTCTCCAAATGTAACGTTTATGGTTGTGGCCAAAAGGTTAAATTTTGGTCTCATCACTCCAAATTACTTTGTTCCAGAAGTTTTGAGGCTTGTCTCTGTGCTGTTTGGCGTTATGTAAGCGGGATACTTTGTGACATTTGCGCAAAAATGTCTTTCTTCTGGCGACTCGACCATGCAGCCCATTTTTCTTCAAGTGCCTCCTTATTGTGCATCTTGAAACGGCCACACCACAATTTTTCAGAGAGTGGATTTTTCTTTGCATCTCGAACAATTTTCCTGGCAGTTGTGGCTGAAATCTTTGCTGGTCTACCTGACTGTGGTTTGGTTTCAACAGAATACCTCATTTTCTACTTCTTAATCAGTGTTTGAACACTGCTGATTGGCATTCTCAATTCCTTGGATATCTTTTTATACCCCTTTCCTGTTTTATGCAGTTCAATTACCTTTTCTCGCATATCCTTTGACAATTATTTTGCCTTCCCCATGACTCAGAATCCAGAAACATCTGTGCAGCACTGGATGAAAGATGCAATGGTCTGTCAGAAGCCCAGAAACTCACTGACCTTTTATACACACACACTAATTACAAACAAACAGGTCACAGGTGAGGATTGGAACCTTGATTAGCCATTCAAACCCGTGTCCACCTTTGTGCATGTTAATCAGATCAAAGTCACTGGGATATGTAAACTTTTGATCAGGGTCATTTGGGTACTTTATTTTGTCATTTTGATTTGAAAAGAGTCAACACAGTTGTTTGCCAATAAATAGCTTCACACAACCATTAAGCATGAGTGGAAGAAAGGTTTTTGTGTTATCATTTATATTCTCTGAAGCATGGCCAAGAAATCATAAATTCTCCCAGGGTATGTAAACTTATGAGCACAACTGTAAGTGGGTGTGTTGCAGGTGATCGACTTAGACTGTGCACAATTGATGACAAGTGCAGACCGCTCTCTTTTAAATGAAGATTTTGTGTGTACTATAATGGCTGTCACCATGGAAACACTCATTTCCTCCACGTTTGTGGCATTATATGCTCCAACCTGTGGCATTTCGTTATGTTGTTTACATGCAGCACACAAATATAATATTTACTATCTTTATTGAAGCGCGATATAAGTAACAGAACCTACTTTTAGCATGCTGAATGTGCGCTCTGTGAAGCGCTGCTGTGTTATGTTGCATATTGCAGGAAGTTTTTTCATGTAGGATGTTTCTTAAATGGAAAAACAAACACCTTAAAAAAATGCCTGCAGAAACTAAAACGAATGAATTGTTTTTCTCATCCCCTTAAATCACCGAAATGCTATAAAATTATAAAATGTATTTAATGATATTGATATTGATGATGATATGTCTAATATTTTTATTTCTTACAGTGCAAATCTGTTGACATGCACACAGACGGAATATTCTCTCTCAGCAGTCTGTTTTTCGCCTCCTTTCTCACACCTGTTTGTGCGGAACTGTGTCATTTTGCACGTACTTCTCATACGTGCTAAATATAGACGCACAACAGCGGCAGCAGAACAGTTTTAGTCTCAATTAATCACATTGGGAGTGCTAAATGATTATATTTGCATCTTCCTCCAGTATTGTGGTTGTTCTGATAATCTGCATATATTTTGCATATACATAGAAACATAAATGCTAAATGGATTGCATTCTTTATTTTGATCATTTAAATCTGCCGTGAACGAGCTTAGTGTGTACTATCATGTTTGCACGTGTTTTAATGCACAAAAACCTACAGTAGATCGGGCCCTTAGTGTACATGATAGATAAACCGGAGCATCCGTTTAATAATAAGTGATTACAATTTAGGTTTCAATAGAGTATGGAAAGCTGTTTTTATTTTATTTTATTTGCGAGAGCATCCAGAAACGTTCATGGATTTTTCTACTGTTACGACAATTGAAGTTCGAAAGGCTCCACGATGAGCCTTGCCCGTTTGGCAACCAGTCTATCACAGCCAAACTTGAAACAGATGGCCCGACTTTGGCGCTGTGTCCTGCAGAGGGAAAATGCCAAATCCTGACAGACTCGGCAGCTGTCTTGTGTTCAAAACCGGGGTCCTTCGTTGCCAAGAAGAATACCAAATGTTTGCAGGAGGATTGAAAGTTGAGGACAGACAATGTTGTGATTTACCACAGTGGCGTGAGTAGACGGTGGCCTTTTTGGTGCCGTGGGTTTATTTGGCAGCCGCCGCTGCTGATTATTCGCTTGCTGAAGTGTATCACACTCTCTAACCTCAACTGGAGTAGCTGAGACAGAAAAAGCCACCCAGTCAGCCAGACCAGTGGGCAGCTTTCGCAATAAGAGGGTGCACTCAAGTTAAAATAAGAGGACTTTTTTTTTTTTTTTATACCAAAGAAGGGCTTAGATCAGACAGACATTTTAGCCTGCTTTATGTATAAATGCTGAGTGTTGCTGCTTTTGTCAACAATTTCTTGGGGACATGTGGTTATTATGTCACAGCACAGTAGAATGAGTTAAAAGGGGTGGTTACAGCTGCCCACTATATTGAAATCAACTGGAAGAAAAATCTATTACACTCAGTTTTGACTGACACTGATAGTTTAACAATATGTTAAAGGACCCACAGTGTCGAGATTAGTGACATTTCACTAATAAGTTCTCTTTATGTAATTTATGCTCTTAAAAATGAATCTGGTTGTCATTTCACATAATATAATTTAGTTTTTTAGTAATGGGTAGAAAACTACTTGTACGTATGCACAAAGCAAACTATAAACTACTACCCACGAATGTACAAGAATTATTGTCATCAAAAGAGGAGAAATATAACCTTAGAACACGTGTATGCACGTACAGCACTTAAAACCTTTAGTATATCAGTATGTGGAATTAAATTATGGAATGGATTAAGCAAAGAAGTCAAAAAATGTACTAATATGATCCAGTTTAAGAAGCTCTTTGAACTCAAAGTTTACCAAGTATAGGGAAGAATAATTTTGATAATCATGGCGACTTGTCCAGGGTGTACCCCGCCTTCCGCCCGATTGTAGCTGAGATAGGCTCCAGCGCCCCCCGCGACCCCGAAGGGAATAAGCGGTAGAAAATGGATGGATGGATATTTAACTTTATTGAAAATTACATATTATTCATCTCATATATGAATCATAACGGACATAATTATTTATTATAAGATCTGTTGTATTTCACTGATGTAAATTGTGTTACAAAATGAGGAAAGGAAGAGAACATATGTGCGAGTAAATTGGAAATGGAAAAGGGGTAGGATTACGTAAACTGGGCTTCTTCCTACTCCTTTTTAAACATGTTTTAAAAAGAGATGTAAATATGTGAACTGTATGATGTATCACTTGTAATTGTATACATGTTAAACCAAACCAAACTTGGAATGTCCCCTTTCCATCACCAGACTCCATATTCCGTACCGTCTTGGTTTAATGTCATCTACAGAACTGGAGCCCATTTCCCTGCAACTTTTATTTTGACCACTTAATTGTAGTGGGGGCCCTTAGGGAGATTTTAGGGTGTGTTCGTTCACTTTTGTCTGAAAGCGCCAAATTTAGCACAGGTGTAGCTCAGGGCATACTTAAATGATTTGGCTAGGGCGCCCGCGCCGGTGACCTTTGGGGTCACCACAGCGGCTGATCCAATATGGCCACCACCTGAACACGCTTTTGCCTCTACATTTGAATCAGATGAGCTACAATTCTAAACTTGGTGTCTATTTCATGTTTTTTGACAATTAGAAATATGATGGAAAAATCATCTTTATGATTGGGTGTGTCTGGACACCTAATTAGCATTTTTCCAAGATGGCGGCTATGTAAAAATTAGGTGTACCTTAACTTTTGATACTCGTGGCAAACTACTTTAGGTTTTTTGAGCATCAGAAACATCTTTATTTTAGGATAATTTATTTATTAGAGCACTTTAATTTCCATATTAACAACATAGCCATTATCTACCAAAATGTATTGCACATATATTTCAACACAGATAGAATGTAAAGGTACAGATATATTTCATTGTAACATTAGTAAAAGTAGAGAAAGTCAGTGTTACCCCCCTCCCTCCTGTAATATAGGTTTCTGTTTCAACAGAAACAGAAACCTAAAAGTACAGCAAGTCAGTGTCCCCCCAGAAAACAATTCCTGACTTTTTATGCCTTTTATAATCTCCACCAATGCATAAGGAAAATCACTGATTTATCATAATAATAATAAGTTCAGTTCAGTTTCAGTTTATTTCGAACATGCATTACATATAATGTAATGCATCACATACTATATTTCCAGTTGTTTCATTATAGCACGTCCGAAAAGGAGTAGGAAGAACTTGAGCTAATTTAATCCTACCCCTTTTCACACCATAGCAAATTTATCCCATTTCCTTGTTCTCTGTAACAGAACAGTGAATAATAAATAATAAATAAATATATACCATAGTAAGTAAACAAATATTGAATACGTAAATAATCTTTATCTCCAAAAAAATAAAACAATTAAATAAAGGTTTCAAGATGTTCATCATAATTTTTTTTCTGTGTACTTTGTGAACACTTGTAGTTTGAACAGTCTCTTAAACTGAATCATATTAGTGCTTTGTTTGATTTATTTGGTTAATCCATTCCATAATTTATTTCCACATAGAGATATGCTAAAGCTTTTAAGTGTTGTACGAGCATTTAAAATGAGATTTTCCTCTAAAGTTACATTATTATACAATAATAATGGATTAGATTTATATAGTGCTTTTCTATCAACTGGATACTCAAAGCGCTCACATTCACTCCACATTCACACTTCGGTGGTGGTAAGCTACATTTGTAGCCACAGCTGCCCTGGGGTAGACTGACTGAAGCGTGGCTGCCAATTTGCGCCTACGGCCCCTCCGACCACCACCTATCATTCATTCACCAGTGTGAGCGGCACTGGGGGAAAGGGTGAAGTGTCTTGCCCAAGAAAACAACTGCAGTGTACGGGATGGCAAAAGGCGGGGAGTGAACCTGGAACCATCAAGTTTCTGGCACGGCTGCTTTATCATCCCCACTAGCAGCTTTACCGTGAACCTTAAGGTTGTAAAAAATAGCAACTGAGCCTTAAACTACACAACCCAATCCCTACTGGCCATAAACACTTCACTTTAAATTCATATAATTGCATTGCCACGAGAAGAGCCTACTTTGCACTTGGGAGACATAATGAAGTGCAAAAAGGTAATAATCACCGTTGTAGCGCACACAGGCTACTGTATTATTTATTGAACTACTTCTGAAGTCAAACTTGTGTTTATACCCCAGAGAGTAGGGGTGGCCACCCAAATACGGTTCCGAAATGGCAGTGGTGCCAATGTAAACGGTAGTAACCAGACCGAAAAGAAAGAGGAAGCTATTGGGTTTTCATTTCGGTGTTAAATGAATGCAGCTACCTGCCACAAGTGCTTGGCAATGATATTGAAATGAAGTAACGTCTTGTAAGTTATGTAGCGTCCCGACAGAAGCACTTTATATAACTAATTTGTGGATCTCAGTATGCCAACAGCAGCCCTCAAAACACCACTAGCCAGGAGCCGCAACAACACAACACTTCAATATTAGCAAGGTTGCATTCACAAATCCCCGGAATTATGAGCATCAGTATTACAAAAATCACTTTTTGCACGTTCTCTGTGTTCTTTATTGCGGTAATAATTACCGTATTTTCCGGACTATAAACTGATACGTTTCCCCAAGCTTTAAACCCTATGGCTTCTTCAAAGGTGCAGCTAATTTATGGATTTTTCTTCGCTAACGGCTAAATTATGAAATGGATTAAGCAAAGAAATTAAACAATGATCCATTTTAAGAAACTTTTCAAACTCAAAGTGTTTACAAAGTCCAAGGAAGCAGAATCCTGATAAACATCTTGAACTTTATTAAAATAGGAGAAACCCTTATCTATCTCATAACGGATGAGTAAAGACATCAATGCCTTTTTTGTTTTGTTGATCAGCTGTTTTACTGGCATGTTACAGGCACCGTTTGAAATCAATTAAAGTATGAAGTATTTACAAAATATTTCTATGTATACTGTATATCTCATTTCACAACATACCGGTATGTCTGCGGCTAATATATTTTTGCTCTAAAATTTAGTGGGTGCATCTTATATACCGGTGCGGCTTATAGTCTGGAAAGTACGATACGTTACTTTGTTGTGGATTTTATTTCCTATTTTTGAATATACAGTCGTTCCAAGTTTATGGCATCACTCTATCGCTGATTTTTTTTATTTAAAAAAAACTCCCGAAAACATATTGTAAATATTTTGAGGCTAATTGAAGCATTTTCAAGTATTAATAATCAAAAAATATTAATACTACAGTTGAATCGGCCACTTGATGATCAATCAGACCGCACTGCTCAGTATTGTAGCCACTAATTGGCTCAGCAACATTGCAAAATTGGATTTAAAGAGTGTAAAGGGGGCTATATAATAATAATAATAATGGATTAGATTTTATATTGCGCTTTTCTGTATAGGTTTATTTTATGTCTAGAGGGCTCTCATAATGTTAAAAAAGGTTTAGAATGTCGTTAACAGTTATTATAAGCTCCAACAATTAAAATAATTGATTTGTATTTAATCATTTCTACTTTGAGGAAATTAATTTACCACAGCCAGGAACCAATTAACAGTAATAAACGAGGGCTTACAGTATTATTATTATTACATTTTTATAATTGAAGTACTTCAATTACAAGTCTGTTTAACTTACTGTCACAAATTTCCATGAAAATAAATAAATTTTTTAAGACAAAAATTTGCATTTTACCCTTTTTTAATCACCGGTCTATCTGTATTGGCTCTACGATGAGGCGGCGACTTGTCCAGGGTGTACTCCGCCTTCAGCCCGAGTGCAGCTGGGATAGGACAAGCGGTATAAAATGTATGGATGGATGGACGGTTCAGGCACGTTACATACAAGCATCAGCGCTGTTTTTCATGTAGTGCTTTGGTACTAGAAGTGGTTAAAATGTAAACGATACCCATGCCTACCAGAGAACTAGTGACTGCCGTAAACTGAGGACCACCTATTTGATTCAGAATATTTCAATCAAAACTTTATTTCAAGAATCAAGATATCAAGATTCAGTTTTAAGAATCTGAAATAATTCTATTTGACACAACTCTTGTGTTTGCTCCCCTTCTGTGAGATACATTTGGCTTGCGGTCATGTTTGCAATTGTGTCACTTTAAAAAAAAAAAGTGACTCCCACTCAAAGTTGGTTTACATTACTTCATGCTGCTTGACGTCAAAAGTGTAAAGTCAGTCTGAAGTGTGCTGTGCACTGAGCCTGCACGTAGTTCATCCTGAGTAGAAGGAATCTATGTTTGCGTCCCCGCTACTGACACGTGAAGCTGCGGAATCCAGCGGTTAGCTTGCACACGGCAGATAAAGTTACTCAATGTTGAAATAGACACTCGCTGGTCTTCGAGCAACAAAATGTTTTCAACCAAAAGTAGTATACCCTTACTCGTTCCATGTAATTTTGAAATCATTTCGAATAGGCTGAAAAAATAAAGGGAGCTTAAATCACACATTTAAAATGACACTGCTGAAAATTGGTTAAATAATAATATTTGGTTGCGGACAAAACAAGATACTGTAAGAATGATTAGCTCAGAGGTTCTTCAAGTTTTTACCTCGGGGCCCAACTTTTCAAGTACAGAAGGGCCGACTCAAATATTAACGCTGAATTAGTAATTTTACTCTTGGTTTTAATCGTATTCAATTATTACGTACAGTTTACAACCTTGTCAAATGATATGAAATGTGTTAATCACAAAGATTATCAACCAAATGTCATGCATAAGAAGGAACTGACAAAAAATAAATGTGCATACAATTATGTTGTGCTAAGATAAATAAACTAAATGAATAGTGAACATGTTTTTTAACTAAACTGGCTGTAAAATTAAGTGCCAATGAAAATGCAGTTTCACCACTTTAGTCATATTTTTTTCGCTTAATAAACTTCTCTATTAATTTAGCTCCAGACTTCTGCTGTTTGTTTGAGATTGTCCTTACTGTCACAAGTGGTGTAAAAATATTCGTATTTATTTGATATGGACAAAACAGTTACATTGGACAAACCAGATGCACTGCCTTAAAGTAGCCATATGTAGTAATGTGGCCAGAAATGGTACTGCAATCACGGTCAAAATTCTGTAGTCCCCTCCCACTCTCCATGACTGAGGTCACCAGATACGCAGCCGAATCCGAATCCTACTCCAAGGAACTTCAGATGGCAATCAACGAGTCCTATGCTGTAGGTTTATCTTGTTTATGCTTCTTGCAAGATGCCACATTTTACTGATGTCGATTAGCCAAATGTATGTGTAAAGTTATGCAGCAATATTTTAGTCGGGAGTCGGGACAGATTGTTGGCATAACCCTGCTAAAATGTCTAGTTTGACCGCACGGACCACCATCGAAATACTTATATATAATAATATATTACATGTTGCATAGGCCGACTTTGATGGCAAGCCAAGACCAAAAATGACCGCCACATTTCATTCAGCATAACTCCATGTTGCATCCAACATGACGCACTGCATTCTCTTCCATGTACGCACATCAAAAGAGCATCATACACAAATACAAATAGACGGAGTAGACATTGAAAGGGTAAAATAAACTCGATTTTTGGGTGTAATAGTAAATGATAAAATTACCTGGAAATCTCATATAAAAAATATGCAACATAAGATGGCAAGAAATAGTTAAATTATGAACAAAGCAAAATATGTTTTGGACCAAAAATCACTCCATATTCTCTACTGCTCGCTAGTCTTATCATATCTGAGTCATTGTGTAGAAATATGGGGAAATAACTACAGATGTGCACTTCATTCACTAACCGTGTTAGAAAAAAGAAGAGTTAGACTGATACATAATGTTGAATATAGAGAACAAAAAAACCCTTTATTTATTGAATAAAAAATATTGAAATTCAACGATTTGTTAAAATTGCTAAACAGCTAAAATTATACACAAAGCAAACTATAACCTGCTACCCTATAATGTACAACAATTCTTCTCAACTAAAGAGGAGAAATATAACCTTAGAGAAGGGGTGTAGCTCGTCAGTTCAACCAAACACCTACGTATTTTAGTTCCTATGGGACTCAGTTTAGACCCTGCCTCAGAGCAGGGTCCGTGGCATAGGCCGTATAGGCAAATGCTAAGGGCGCCGTCCATCAGGGGGCGCCACGCCAGTGCCACAAATGTTTGAGAAAAAAAAAAAAAAGTTGGTACTATTATTTCTAAATACAAAAAATAATCCCACGTTAATTAAAATGCAAAGTAAAGCCTATTTAATAGAAATAATATTTGTTACAAAATTACATAGTCCCTAGTTCCTCGTATGTCGGAACACGACGAAAAATGGCCTGGAGACTAAAAAGGTTATAGGAATTCCATAAAATCCCTGGTGTGAAAAAAGGTCTTCAAATTCTATGAACATCTTTAAAGGCCTATTGAAACCCACTACTGCCGACCACGCAGTCTGATAGTTTATATATCAATGATGAAATCTTAACATTGCAACACATGCCAATACAGCCGGGTTAACTTATAAAGTGCAATTTTAAATTTCCTGGGAAACTTCCGGCTGAAAACGTCTAGGTATGATGACGTTTGCGCGTGACGTCAAGGGTTGAAGCGGAAATATTGGGACACATTGTATCCCAATACAAACAGCTCTGTTTTCATCGCAAAATTCCACAGTATTCTGGACATCTGTGTTGGTGAATCTTTTGCAATTTGTTCAATTAACAATGGAGACAGCAAAGAAGAAAGCTGTAGGTAGGATCGGTGTATTAGCGGCTGGCTACAGCAACACAACCAGGAGGACTTTGAGTTGGATAGCAGACGCGCTACCGTGAGTACAGCTTTTGCTTCCAAACATTTGATCGCTTGCCCGTACGTGCGTGGCGCTATGTGCATGTCACGTACGTAACTTTGGGGAAATATATGTTTCTTGCCGACTCTGATGGCGGCCGGGGTGTCGTTGAAAGCTACAACGCGCGCCGCTGTCCTCACCTTGACTTCCTCCGTCTCCGGGCCGCCGACCGCATCGATGATCGGGTGAAGTCCTTCGTCACGCCGTCGATCGCTGGAACGCAGGTGAGCACGGGTGGGGATGAGCAGATGAGGGCTGGCGTAGGTGGAGAGTTAATGTTTTTAGCATAGCTCTGTCGAGGTCCCGTAGCTAAGTTAGCTTCAATGGTGTCGTTAGCAACAGCATTGCTAGGCTTCGCCAGGCGGTACAGCATTAACCGTGTGGTTACAGGTCCAGAGTTTGGTAGTATTGTTGATCTTCTGTCTATCCTTCCAGTCAGGGGCTTATTTAGTCTGTTTCTATCTGCAGTTAAGCACGATGCTATCACGTTAGCTCCGTAGCTAAAGTGCTTCGCCGATATATTGTTGTGGAGATAAAAGTCACTGTGAATGTCCATTTCGCGTTCTCGACTCTCATTTTCAAGAGGATATAGTATCTGAGGTGGTTTAAAATACAAATCCGTGATCCACAATAGAAAAATGAGAGTGTGTGGAATCCAATGAGCCCTTGTACCTAAGTTACGGTCAGAGCGAAAAAAGATATGTCCTGCACTGCACTCTAATCCTTCACTCTCACTTTCCTCATCCACAAATCTTTCATCCTGGCTCAAATTAATGGGGTAATCGTCGCTTTCTCGGTCCGAATCGCTCTCGCTGCTGGTGTAAACAATGTGCAGATGTGAGGAGCCTTTCAACCTGTGACGTCACGCTACTTCCGGTACAGGCAAGGCTTTTTTATCAGCGACCAAAACTTTATCGTCGATATTCTCTACTAAATCCTTTCAGCAAAAATATGGCAATATCGCGAAATGATCAAGTATGACACATAGAATGGATCTGCTATCCCCGTTTAAAAAAGAACATTTCATTTCAGTAGGTCTTTAAGACAACTCGTGATAAGGGATGGGTATTGTTTACATTTTAACCGATACTCGTACCAAACAGGGAATTTAAAAATGGTGCTGCCTAAAACGGTACTTAAAAAATTTGCACATTTTAGTTTAAAGAACCAAAATAAAAATAATAATGCCTTTCTATTTTTATGGAATTTTATGACATTTAAGTTGCCTAAACACTTCAGTGATATGAATTAAATAACTGAGTATTACACATAAAAATAAGAAATACAATCAACAAATTGTCATAATTATTGCAGCAACAGTGAACGTGCACAATCGACTTAATTGAGTTGGAATGTTTGATGTTCGGGCAGCACGGTGGCAGAGGGGTTAGTGCGTCTGCCTCACAATACGAAGGTCCTGAGTAGTCCTGGGTTCAATCCCGGGCTCGGGATCTTTCTGTGTGGAGTTTGCATGTCCTCCCCGTGACTGCGTGGGTTCCCTCCGGGTACTCCGGCTTCCTCCCACCTCCAAAAACATGCACCTGGGGATAGGTTGATTGGCAACACTAAATTGGCCCTAGTGTGTGAAGGTGAGTGTGAATGTTGTCTGTCTATATGTGTTGGCCCTGCGATGAGGTGGCGACTTGTCCAGGGTGTACACCGCCTTCCGCCCGATTGTAGCTGAGATAGGCTCCAGCGCCCCCCGCGACCCCAAAGGGAATAAGCGGTAGAGAATGGATGAAGGGATGGATGTTTGATGTTCAAAATTCCGGGTGTTTTCTGAAAGCAACCTCGCTCGCCATAACAGTCATTGGTGCATAATGAGGAAGTGCTGTGTTGCTGTGGCTACTGGCTAGGCAAGTGCGGCGGTACTTACGGTGTTAAGAGGGCTGCTGTTGGCGTGTAAAGGTCGGCAATAAAGTTGAAAAAAAGCATCAGACTGTGTGCTTCTGACTTATGAGACGTTACTTACCCAATACCACTATCAAGCACTTGCTGCAGGTGGCTGACTCTACATTCATGTAACACAGAAATAAGTCACTGCTTCTTCATTTTACCAGTCCAATTACTACTGTGTAAATCAGCACCGGTGCCATAATGATTTTTGTGCCCATCCCGACTCATATTGTGGATCATTGGCATGGCCACCACATGTACTGTACAGATAATTTGTTCTTTCCCTTTATTCTTTCTACATGCGCGTTTAGCAGCCTTCTGGTACGTGCTACCATGCACACAAGCGTAGCACAATGTTCTAATTGGCTTGCACAATAATCTGGTATGTGTGTGATTGCGTACTAACTGCCATGGGAAGCAAATGTGTGAACGTGGGTGTGCTGTGTTGTTTGTTTATGATGTTGGGCGGCATAAAAAAACCCAAGATGCCAATCAACCCTTGATGTACTGTTACTTTAACAAGGACACAGTATCTCACCAAAGTGAGTATGCGTGCATAGAACTTAAGAATAGTCTGTGTGCAGCTTGCATTGCAGGATAGATTTACTGTCATCTGAAAATAAGCCTACACACTGCCATTGTTGTTTAAAATAGTTGGCAATACAAGTGAGTGCAGCTCACAGAGAACATGTCCAGATTGGGTTCTAAGTGTGAATATTTAGTGTGGGGGCCATTGTTATATAGTACTGCCTGAATCCTCTTGGGCATGGATTTCACCAGAGTTGTTACTGGAATACTCTTTCTTTTGTTCATAATTTATGCCGTTGTACAATAGTATTATGCCACAAAATGTGTGGGAGCTGGCTTGTTCGTTGGTGTACTTATTGTTTTTTTTTTTCTGCAACAAGACACATAGTTTCAGACCATTTATAGGTATCACTAGAAAATAATAAGCATATTTGCAGGCGGCATAAATAACATATTTTAAGGTTTAGGAGTTGCATTTTGGCAAGTCAAATGTTCTTGTTTTGTTTGTTTGTTTATTAAGATACCATTAGCTGCAGCTATAGCAGCTGCTATCCTTCCTGGAATCTAACATTTCACAGTGCTATGTCAAATTACATTAAGGCAAAAGTGAATACACATAACAAATAACACCAAATCCAAAATTTAATAAAAACAGCTCTACATTAATTACATACAATCATTATGCCAGTCTAGAATCACAAAATAGCCATAAAATACAGTTTATAAGACAAAAGGTACAAATTATTTGCACACAATCCTATTAGAAACCAAAAATAGTGAATTAGATAGCGCTTTTCTCTAGTGACTCAAAGCGCTTTACATAGTGAAATCCATTATCTAAGTTACATTTGAACCAGTGTGGGTGGCACTGGGAGCAGGTGGGTAAAGTGTCTTGCCCAAGAACACAACGGCAGGGACTAGGATGACGAAAGCAGGGATCGAACCTGGAACCCTCAAGTTACACTCTACCAACCGAGCTATACCGCCCAAATAGACCAAAAAGAAAACAATTCTTCTTCTTCTGTAAATAAAGTTGTAATATTTTTCAAAACTTTACTGCATTCATTCCTATGAACAAAATAGTGGAAGTGAATTCTAAGCCACCATTGCTCCATACGATTGATTTTGAAAGTGTGGTACTGGTACGCGGACTCCAGTAATACGCCAAAGAATCATTTGAATAAAGTACAGTGTTTTATTTTCATACATTCAAACACAGTCCATCCCTCAATCCATTTTCTACCGCTTATCCCTTACGGCAGTGTTTCCCACACATTCATTTATTTGTGGCGGCCCGCCACGAAAGAATTACGTCCGCCACAAATAAAAAAATAAAAAAAATAAAAAATAAAACATATATATATATATATTTATTTTTTTTCCTCTCCAGCTTCTCAGGCAAATCATATAGTTGATGTAGATGCCCATATCGGCTGTTCAGATTTACTTTACAAAAGAGAAGTGTAGGATACTTCTCTTGTTGCCTTATTTGTATTTGACTTTATTAAATGTATTTATATTAGAAACACAACATGTGTATATAACAAAGGGTGCAAAGTCTGCAGGCAGTAGGAAACACATGGTTAGTGTAGGGAGTAAAACTGATGGCAGTCTAAAGTTCAAGATTTTTGGAGCTCTTTGTTCAGTGGATCAGATGTGTGATGAAGCTCTGTGTCTATCTACCACCACTACTGTTTTCTGTTTATTTGTTACCGACTGTGGCAGGACACCTCTGACTCTGTTTCACTTTATGTTGCTGGTAAATAATATGGTTGTAGTAGTAGGCTAAAGTTAAATTTTTTAGTATGCACTAATTAAAGGGGCAGAGCTTTATGAGACATTTTAGCTTTTATATTTTATAAGATATATTTTTTGTAAGAACCACAATTAATAAATATATTTCAGTGAATAACTTATTGTTCAAATCTGTATATAAATATGTACATAAAGTGTTGTAATTATATTGTAAAATGGATGGATGGATGGATGGACGTTTAAAACAAAACTGTTATTATTAATTAGTAAGTATACATTTTTTGAGCCTTTTTAGAGAAAATCATATCATTGTAGTAAATTATGCAAATTACTCGATGATGTCATGGTGACCACGCGCATAGCCACGCCCATAGCCACGCCCCCACCGTCACAGGTATCTTGGCAGTTTATGGGAAACACTGCTTACGGGGTTGCAGGGGGTGCTGAAGCCTATCCCAGCTGCACACGGCCGGAAAGCAGGGTATACCTTGGACAAGTCACCACCTCATCGCAGGGCCAATTCAAACACAGTGTTACTGTTCAAACTGTGTGTAATTTTACAGTGGTTAAAAATATTAAATATATTTGTTAATTAAAACCACTGCCTTGTTTTCAATAAATGCTTAGGTTTACTACGCTGTTGTATTTTAATGCATTATGGTGGTACTTGGAGAGCCAAGTGTTTTCTGAGATGGTACTTGGTGAAAAAAGTATGAGAACCACTGCTCTATACTGTAACATTTTCTGCATTAAATGAGTTCCACAGGGAGGTTTTAAAAAGTGACTTTCCACTGACTGACACGTGGAATGTTAATGAATATCTCTGAAAAATGTCAGTTTGCTGTAAAGCATTATTAGCTTTTTTGTTAAATTAGTTTTTCCAATAAAATTAACAACATAGTAATTGATCCTACCCTTTACAGTTTTCCAGAAAATCATTTTTGTAACGCTCAACCTAAATGGGCAAATTATGTTGTCAGTTTATTTATCTTGTTTTAAAGGGGTCATTATGATTTTTTCCCCTACATTTAAATCACTTCCTTGTGGTCTACATAACATGTAATAGTGGTTCTTTGGTCAAAATGTTGTATAGATTTTGTTTTACAGACCAAGCTGCTTTCCAACGGTCTCTTTAGGATGCACCGTTTTATTTACGTGCCTCCACGTCTCCCTGCCATCTTTGCTGTTGTTTTTAGCGCTTCCATAGCGAGCCTACTGACAGATTAAGTTCAAATTATATGCGACTTTGTATTAGAAATGGCAACAGCGGAGGATGCATGTGCATGTATGAGCCAGTCTGTCCCACAAAAAGAGGATAGAGAAAAAAATGAAGAGCTTATTGACTACATCATCAGACTACAATGGCGGACTCGCGCAAAGCACTTTGGGTAAATTGATTCCACTAATGGTGACGTCATCAGTACAAAAAACGACACACGTTTTCCAAATTCCAAACGGCTCATTTGGCGGAAGTATGAAGAAAGGCAAAATTGTTTTATAAATATCTCCGCAATGCCTCCTTGGTTTGATTTCAAATTTTCGGGACTTATGCAGATCCCAAATACACAACAGCAGGTACAAATAGGTAAGAAAAGTTGGTTTTGCATAATAGGGCCCCTTTAGGAAGTATGGTACCTATTTCATTCATATGACTGAAGATAAGAAAAATATTTTGTTAGTCCAAAAAAAAAAAATATTCATCTCAATTTCGATCTTCATATGACTGAGTTTTTGGCAAAAATGATTGTTGAAATTATGTCCCAGTTTTTGCACTGCCAAATTTGCACTTAAGCTAGGGATGTAATGATAAACGGTATTATTGATAACTGTGGAAAAGCTATTGACTGTTAGTACTATAGTTTTAAAACAAAATGACAGAAAAACCATAAGTGCACTTTGTTAAACTCACGGCTTAAATGTTAACATGGAAACGAGATATTCATGTCTTTCCCCATTAAGAAACAACATATAAACTTATATAAACACATTACTGTTTGAGCAACCAAGATATTCAATTATGCACATTGAATGTACAAACTGTGCTCTCTTAGCACAGGGTGATATATACTCGGAGGAATATGACACACAGGTATTTTTACGGTGCGTTGAAGGACCACAGAACAGAGTAAGACACTACAACGCCCGCCAGAACTCTTATCAGTGAAACAAAACAAGCAAAATATTGGGCTTTTTAACAGTGGGTGTACTTAAAAAAATCCAAATAATTCAATGTATTTTTAAGTGTTTCTTGAGCACTATCAGCAATACCACGATATTAATGATAACCGTGATCATTTTGGTCACAATAACCGTGCAATGAAATTTGCATATCGTTGCATCGTACACGTAACAAACTACTGTAGTTCGTATCACTCCGTGGAATTGAGGAATTGAGGGTCCACACAAAGAATCGTATATGTTGGCAACTCAGTCTGTTTTTTTAAATTGAGTAATACCGCAAAATACGCCACCACTGGGTCAAAAAAGGTTGTGTGTGCCAGCACTTTGATAAAGAAAGCAAGACACACTATTGAATTCAAGGAAACACTCGTAGCAAAGTACAAAGGTGGCATCCATGTGGCGGATCTCAACAGCAAGTCTGCATCAAAGATAAACTCTACCCTGGCAAAGAACGAATAAATAAATGAATCCCGTGTTGGGAAATGGGTACAGTTATAACAGAATAAAGATCACAAACGATCGAAGGTGTTGAAGTTGCTGCTGTGGGTCAACAAAAAACAGTTATTGGGAGATAGTATTCTTTATTATTTGTGAATATACTGTAGACGGTTACATGGCTATTCACAATAAGGGTGTGTGTTATAACTGAGGTTTGACTGTATAGTACGTAATACCTTGGCTTTCAACTCTCACACTTGAGTAAATGTAACATTATTTTGCAGCAGATCTCACAAAGGAATTGACTAAAGCAATATTTACTGCCATCATGTACTGTACAACAGAAATCCATAAATTGCAAACATCTGGTTGGGTAAGTATTGTGGTTATGCAACGGGCAATGAAAGCTGCCGGACTTCAGACGCTTGGACTTGGCTGAGGTTCACGTAGTTATAACAATAAAAGGGTGGAGAAGGAAAAAATAAAAGGGTTAGGAGGAGAAGTGTCAGATGATTTTATGCATGCTGAGTCACTGTCAGCGCATAACCAGACGTAGCCTGTTTAATTTACAGCACCTGCCACTCACTGTATGCAAAGCAGGGCTTAAACGATCTGTAAGGCTTTTACTTGTATGCAAATGTTACTTCAAGGAAGTCATGTTGCCCAAGGAATTGTAGACATCCACAAAAAAGAGATGGGAAGGTACAGTTGAAATTGTATCATTTATGGTATTTTTCTGCAGCTTGCTTTGAAACATGACATAAAGCGCCAGCATTCAAAGCTCTGCCGCTTGTAACTCACAGCAGCTTTTAGCCATGTGTGCTGTTTTTCCCCCTTCTGCTTGTGAAACTCAACCCAGCACCATGAATCTTCTAAACTAATGACCAAGTATCTCTCACTGATAATTCCTGTCTCTGAGGGCCACAGTGAAAAGATGAAGTTGTAATATATTATAATGGCCAATATTTCCAGATGTTATATGGGGATCTAGTTCTCTCGCAATTTTAAGGTCAGGACCCAAAAGAAGTCACAGGTCAAGATCCAGCAAGAACATAGTTTCTTGACAAAGGGATTTTAGATTCAGTGTTTGTTACAAGCAAATTTATGGCGGTCATGTTGTTTATGCATGTATTAGTGTCATGGCAATGTTTGGGTTCTAGAGATGAAACTAGTGCCAACATTTTCCTCCGGTCATTAAGTAGTACACCACTTTGATAAAATAATGACATTGTTCAGCACATTAACAAAAAGAGGCAAAACCTAAAGGACCCATAGCATCCTCTTTTAGCGGTGAACTCTCATAGGCACTGATTTTATAGTTTAGCACCACTCTGTGCAATTTTTACTTTCCACCCACAGTCTGAATGCTTCTGTATATACGTATATTATATAGTATAATATTTAATATTTAATATTTAAACAACACATTCAGAACATTCGTTCTCAGGACTGGACTGTGCACCTTACCTCCTTTAGCACTATTTTTCTTTTCTTTCCTTCCTATGTTTTGCATATTTATAGACTGTCACACTGATACTGGAGTTGCTTTTAATCTCTTTGTACCTGTGTATAATGACAATAAAAGGCATTCTATTGTATTCTATTTTTTTGGTATTTTTTGCTCTTAAAAATGATTCTGGCATCATTTTCCATAATATCAAAATTTTTTCGAGTCATGGGTAGATAATGAACTGAACTTGGAATGCCCATTCTCCATCGCCAGACTTGAAATGTCGCTCCCTACTGGTGTGACGTCATCCGCAGACCTGGAGCCCATTTCACCGCATAGACAGTGTGGATAAAGACATGTAAAAATTAAAATTTTGATCACTTAATTGCATGTTTTTGTCACCCTAGTCCAGGGGTTTGCAACCCAAAACGTTGTAAGAGCCATATTGGACCAAAATGACTAAAAACAAATCTGTCTGTAGCCGCAACAAATGAAAAGTCTTATATAAGTCTTATAATGAGGGTAACACATTACACAAGTGTGTATATTAGCTATAATAGCCTACTATCAAAATGACTATGTGTCGCAGGCTGAAGCAAATCTTTGTTGACAGAAATGTTGAAATGTAATATTTATTCTAAACATTTTTACAACATTAGAAACCATTAGTAAATCAGAGGCTACTCAGAAGGTGAGATAACTTCTGGAAATTACTGGCTTAGAATGGCCAAAGGTATAGATGTGTGTGTCAAAGTAAAAAGAAACGGCAGGCAGTCTTCTACAAACCCCGTTTCCATATGAGTTGGGAAATTGTGTTAGATGTAAATATAAACGGAATACAATGATTTGCAAATCCTTTTCAACCCATATTCAATTGAATGCACTACAAAGACAACATATTTGATGTTCAAACTCATAAACTTTATTTTTTTTTGCAAATAATAATTAACTTATAATTTCATGGCTGGAACACGTGCCAAAGTAGTTGGGAAAGGGCATGTTCACCACTGTGTTACATGGCCTTTCCTTTTAACAACACTCAGTAAACGTTTGGGAACTGAGGAGACACATTTTTTAAGCTTCTCAGGTGGAATTATTTCCCATTCTTGCTTGATGTACAGCTTAAGTTGTTCAACAGTCCGGGGGTCTCCGTTGTGGTATTTTAGGCTTCATAATGCGCCACACATTTTCAATGGGAGACAGGTCTGGACTACAGGCAGGCCAGTCTAGTACCGGCACTCTTTTACTATGAAGCCACGTTGATGTAACACATGGCTTGGCATTGTCTTGCTGAAATAAGCAGGGGCGTCCATGGTAACGTTGCTTGGATGACAACATATGTTGCTCCAAAACCTGTATGTACCTTTCAGCATTAATGGCGCCTTCATAGATGTGTAAGTTGCCCATGTCTTGGGCACTAATACACCCCCATACCATCACACATGCTGGCTTTTCAACTTTGCGCCTATAACAATCCGGATGGTTCTTTTCCTCTTTGGTCCGGAGGACACGACGTCCACAGTTTCCAAAAACAATTTGAAATGTGGACTCGTCAGACCACAGAACACTTTTCCACTTTGTATCAGTCCATCCGCCCAGCGAAGCCGACGGCATTTCTGGGCGTTGTTGATAAACGGTTTTCGCCTTGCATAGGAGAGTTTTAACTTGCACTTACAGATGTAGCGACCAACTGTAGTTACTGACAGTGGATTTCTGAAGTGTTCCTGAGCCCATGTGGTGATATCCTTTACACACTGATGTTGCTTGTTGATGCAGTACAGCCTGAGGGATCGAAGGTCACGGGTTTAGGTGCTTACGTGCAGTGATTTCTCCAGATTCTCTGAACCTTTTGATGATATTACGGACCGTAGATGGTGAAATCCCTAAATTCCTTGCAATAGCTGGTTGAGAGAGGTTTTTCTTAAACTGTTCAACAATTTGCTCACGCATTTGTTGACAAAGTGGTGACCCTCGCCCCATCCTTGTTTGTGAATGACTGAGCATTTCGTGGAATCTACTTTTATACCCAATCATGGCACCCACCTCTTCCCAATTTGCCTGTTCACCTGTGGGATGTTCCAAATAAGTGTTTGATGAGCATTCCTCAACTTTATCAATATTTATTGCCACCTTTCCCAATTTCTTTGTCACGTGTTGCTGGCATCAAATTCTAAAGTTAATGATTATTTGCAACAACAAAAAAAGTTTATCAGTTTAAACATCAAATATATTGTCTTTGTAGCATATTCAACTGAATATGGGTTGAAAATGATTTGCAAATCATTGTATTCCGTTTATATTTACATTTAACACAATTTCCCAACTCATATGGAAAAGGGGTTTGTACTAGATTTATTACAATCTTTGGCAAGCTAGGTAATGTTTGCTGTGGTCTGGAACAACATGGCGCACAAGCAACTATCAGAAATGCAGCCAATATTACATACAGATAATGTGTCATGAGACATGGAAATATAAATTATATAAAAAGAGGATAAAAGTAAAGGATATTAAATGAGCTCAAACATACCTACAAATGAGGCATAATGATGCAATCGGTACATACAGCTAGTCTAAATAGCATGTTAGCATTGATTAGCTTGCAGTCATGCACTGACCAAGTATGCCTGATTAGCACTCCACACAAGTCAATAACATCAACAAAACGCACATTTGTGCATTCACGCACAGTATAAAACATTTGGTGGACAAAATGAGACAAAGAAGGAGTGGAACATTTTACATGTAAACAAACTGTTGCGTCACTGTCCACACTATGGTGAGTTCAAGAACCGCCAAAATTAGTAGGACAAAACGATGTTCACCAAATACTGTCATCAGTGAAGCATACACACAAGCAGATTAAATAGGGGGCTTTCTAACAATTGAATCCGCCATTACAGTATGCAAGGACAACTTGTTACTTGTGACTCAACCGTAGTCTTTAAACGTATTGTTTTTAACAAACTACATTTCAATACGTGAAGCTACAAGAAGTGGACGCACTCTTTTAAACATATTTACAGAGGAATATAAAGTACTCAGCTGGACTTCGAAGTGGCAAGGCAAGCTTTTCACTGGGACTCTGACCTCGTAGTTGAGAGAGAAATGTCAAATGACGGACAAGCGGAATGAAGATAAATGATATCAAATATTCACTATTTACTTTGTTACATGCTGTAAAAGTAGTCGGTGACATGCCATTTATGTAGTTATTAGTCTCAACCCGAGTGAACCAAATGCTAAAGCTATCAGGTCAACACTAGCCAATGTGTTTATGTTGTTGCCGTGAAATCAACACTGATAATTATTATTTATATATTGTTATTTACAGCTGAAATGGACCATAAGGACTCACCTGACACTCATGAATGTATCTTTTACTGAACTGACGTTCCGACTGTTGGACACTGGAGAAAAGTGGACTTTTTTTTTTTTTAAATTTTCATTTAATTACACTTTAGTAAAATAGATATGATCAAATATTGTCTGTTTATGGTTTCAGTGTAGAAACGTATTGTAGCACTCTTCCATATGTCACCAGCCTGAATTGTATAAACTACCCTGAACTGTGAAATGTAGTAAAACAAAAACCACATACTTTGACAGGAACCTTTAGTTACAGGAACTAAAAGTTTCAAGAGCTTAAAGTTCCTGAGCTTTTGGTGGAAAAATGCCTATATATGAGTAAAAAAATGTTACTTGCCTGTTCTTCCATCTCCTCTTCCATAGACACCATAGCCTCTTTCAGCATTTCCTCAAACATCTTGAGGCAAAACTTCAGTAGAAGAGGACACAAAATAGCATACTAGCGGCTTACCTTCTTTTTCTCTTGTTTCTCAGCGCCGGGTCTGCTCCTTTTTTCTCAGTTGCTCCGCAGGTGGTGACTCAGTCTTTCTCCTTTCAAGGGTGCTTCTGATTTTCGGGAGTCAAAAACCCTTCTTCTCTGAAGTCAGAATCATCTAAAAGGATTGGTGCAAATTACATTTCCTCTTACTTGGTCAGTCCCATTTTGCGCGAGTCAATTAGACTGGAGAGGTCCATACTTTCCTCATTTTCCCATCATTTAAAAATGTATGCAGGCTGACCCCTTCTTTAGTTGTATTGCTACAACTTGCAACAAATGCATCTGGCAGACATATTTGATCATTACTTCACTTCAAATTCTGCACGAACATATTTTGATTTGGGATGAATATGCTACCAAAACACATACTATGCATATATAACATTGCCTCCAGTCTTCTGTAAGTGACGTCAGCAGGCTGATGCAGGCCCTCCCACATTTTGATGCAAAAAGTGGGCATTCCAAAATGGTCTGAAAGTTGTTAGAAATCGACTAAAATCACTGCTGTGTCTATTTTGGTGGGGATTTTACCTGCAGACATTATTTTCAGGTCCGAAACTATAAAATAAGTTACAAGATTTTCTTAAAATATTCCCACATAATTCAATTATTATTTTTTTTTTTTTCTTAAACAATGTGGCCTTAAACTACTCATTTGTAGTTTTCCTCTGGGATTGAATATTTAGGGCATTAGAAGGCGTAAGGACATCCAGATGTCTCCCCATTTTGTAGCTGACACATTCCCGGGTGCCCCTCCAGGAGTCAGTCAAAGACATGTTGATAACAAGCTGAGAAATGTAAGCAAAATATTTTTTCTGTTGGTTGCTCTTTTGGGCGCTGGTTAAAGCAGACATGACATGAGTCAAACTGCATTGATGATCTTAACAGATATGGCCTCGGAGGGAGTTTATCTGTGCCCTGAGGCATCCCGCAGACCTGACCGGATGGGACGTCTGCAGGGCAGAGGGGGAGCGTGGTTTCTGGGAATGAAACCAGAGCTCGCTGCTAAATAGGGGTTCCCCTCTCGCTTCTGGTAAACTCTGCAGAAGTTGAAAGGAGGCAGTTCTATAGTCTGGAAGCTTTTCATATTGCGGCGTCCAACGCGAGGGTCACGTGTTGGGAAAATGGCAGCACTTGTATATTTTATTTTCAAGCTTTAATGATATTCTTGAACCGGTGTCTGCACAGTGCGGTCAGACGTAGACTTGTTTCTATTTCCAGTGTGGAAAGGTCAAATGTGCAGTGCAGTATTTGAGTGGAAAACACATAAGTGCACTTTTGGGGGTTTTATGAGACCCCTGCATATGTGATTTGAGCTCCCGTTAAGGAATCTATCCAAGTGAGAAGATCCCCGAGAAGGGGGTGCAGGAGGTTTATGACCAAAGCTATACATTCCTCTCTTCTACACAGCCTCCTCTATAAGGATGTGCATACTTGTGCTTGGCTGGCTTTTGTAGCCTTGACATTTTGCTGAAAAATATCAGGCAGCAAACTTTCTTTTCATACAGGAAGTGAACAAACTTCAAATTGCAAAATATTAGCAAATTAAATATGATTTATCAGTAAAATACATTGAATTAAAAAAAGCATATTCGAATAAATAAAGGAATATCAGTCCGTCATTTAAAATTAATCCAACAATTTATGTATTTAATTAAATTTAAATGATGGACTTATATTTCTTTAATTTGATTTTAATGATTCTAGGAGCTAAGTTGTCCGGGGGCTTCTATGCTCCCTGGTAGGGTCTCCCAAAACAAACAGGTCCTAGGTGAGGGACCAGACAAAGTGCAGCTCAAAGACCTCTATGAAGAACAAAAAACGAGGACTGAGATTTCCCTTGCTCGGACGCAGGTCACCGGGGCCGCCCTCTGGAGCCAGCCCGGAGGTGGGATTCGATGGCAAGCGCCTGGTGGATCTGCGGAAGGGTGATTACCGGGAAAAGGATCATTGAAGTCTCAGGGCCTCGGTCGGGTTTCGGGCCGCCCTTGGCGCGTGTGGCACGGCGGGCTCCGTGACCGACGGCCGGCTGCACCCCTTCGGCCGGCGGCGCATCCCGGCAGGCTGCTCGCCTTTCGGAACCATAACCGGCATCCAGTTCCGAGCGCGAGGTTTCAGGCGCCCAACTCTGGAGGGGGAAATATGGCCTCAAAATACTGTCCCCATAAGGCCCAGAGCCCAAGAAGCAAAGTGTGTTCCCCCTCTAATGGGCTCACCACTCAAAGAGGTCGGGTGCAGTGTGAGTTGGGCGGCGAAGGCGGTCCAATCCTCGGCTACAGAAGCTAGGTCTTGGGACGCGGAACGTCACCTCCCTGGGGGAAAAGGAGCCTGAGCTGGTGCGCGAGGTAGAGAAGTTCTGGTTAGATATAGTCGGACTCACTTCGGCGCACAGCAAGGGCTCTGGAATCAGTCCTCTCGAGAGGAGCTGGACTACTCTTCTACTATGGCATTGCTCACAGTGAGAGGCAAAGGGCTGGGGTGGCAATTCTTGTTGCCTCACGGCTCTGAGCCTGTACGTTGGAGTTTGACCCAGTCGACGAGAGGGTAGCTTCCCTACACCTTTGGGTGGGGGGACGGGTCCTGACTGTTGTTTGTGCTTATGCACCAAACAGCAGCTCAGCGTACCCACACTTTTTAGATTCCCTTGAGGGACTATTGGCGAGTGCTCCCTCAGGTGATTCCCTTATTCTGCTGAGTGACTTCAACGCTCACTTTGGCAACAACAGTGAAACCTGGAGAGGTGTGATCAAGAGAAACAGCTGCCCGAATCTGAATCCAAGTGGTGTTTTGTTATTGGACTTCTGCGCTCGTCACAGATTGTCCATAACGAACACCATGTTCAAACATAAGGGTGTCCATATGCGCACTTGGCACCAGGACACCCTAGGCCGCAGTTAAATTATCAACTTTGTGGTTGTGTCATCGGATTTGCGGTCTCCTGTTTTAGACACTCGGGTGAAGAGAGTGGCTGAACTTTCTGTACCGATCACTACCTGGTGGTGAGTTGGCTCCGATGGTGGGGGAGGATGCCGGACAGGCCTGGCAAGCCCAAACACATTGTGAGGGTCTGCTGTGAATGTCTGACAGAGTCTCCCATCAAAGAGAGTTTAAATTCCCACCTCCGGAAGAACTTTGAACATGTTACGAGGGAAGCGTTGGACAATGAGTCCGAGTGGACCATGTTCCGTACCTCTGTTGTCGAGTCAGCCGATCGGAGCTGTGGCAGCAAGGTGGTGGGTGCCTGTGGTGGAGGTAATCCCAGAACCCGCTTGTGGACACCGGCAGTGAGGAATGCTTTCAAGCTGAAGAAAGAGTCCTATCGGGTCCTTTTGGCTCATGGTACTCCGGAGGCAGCGGACAGGTACCGACAGGTCAAGCGGTGTGTGGCTTCGGCAGTCGCGGAGGCAAAAACTAGGACATTGGAGGAGTTCGGGAAGCCATGGAAAATTACATTGAAGTGATTCTGGACCAACATCCGCCGCCTCTGGAGGGGGAAGCAGTGCACTGTCAACACCGTGTATGGTAGGGATGATGTGCTGCTGACCTCAACTCAAGATGTTGTGGATCGTTGGAGGAAATACTTAGAAGACCTCCTCAATCCCACCTACACGTCTTCCTCTGAGGAAGCAGTGCCTGGGGTATCTGTGGTGGGCTCTCCTATGTATGGAGTTGCCGAGATAGTTAAAAAGCTCCTCTGTGGCAAGGCCCCAGGGTGGAGGAGATCCGCTTGGAGTTCCTTAAGGCTCTGGATGCTGTGGGACTGGCTTGGTTGACAAGACTCTAAACATTGCGTGGACATCGGGGACAATACCTTTGGATTAGCAGACCGGGGTGGTGGTTCCTCTCTTTAAGAAGGGGAACCAGAGGGTGTGTTCCAACTATCGTGGGATCACACTCCTCAGCCTTCCCGGTAAGGTACATTCAGGTGTACTGTGTTCAAGTCACTGTCAAATGATATTCATGGTCAGTGACCATCAATCCTTTCTTCACCAACACAAGGGCTGCAACAGCCCACCAAATCTATCCACAGGGTAACTTAATTAAGGTAAAACACACGGCAGACAACTCTCCTTGTTAAACTTGTGATGGTTCATGAGCTGTACTGAAGACTCACTCCATGTGGCCCGCTGGTCGTAGTTTGGACACTCCTGCTCCAAGATAATATTGTAATTTTCCATGCCAAAAAGCAAGCTCGCCTGCTGGAAAGCGCTCGTAAGTAAGGCTCCACATTTCAAGCCAGCTCGATGCTAATTTACATTGGATATGCCATATGCATGCTATTGATTAACATTGGCGAATTTACATGTCGATTTCATCCATCCATCCATCCATTTTCTACAGCTTGTCCAAAACCTCCAAATGTGGTTAAAAAAAAAACCCTGTTACGATCAAACAGCTGGTGTGTAATAAATACAAACTACTACTTCCTGACTATGGCAACACAGCTAGGACTAACTGAAATGACTGCATACTTGCAAATGAGATTTAGAAGTGTAAGAAAACAAGCACAGTTATCATTATCAGTTCAGTTTAAGTTTTTTAGAGATTTTATTATGAAACAAATAATCTTTGTCCAAATTAAAAAATTTTTGTTTGATTATTAATTTGTATATACCACAAAAGTACTAAAAATTGCTACCGTTGAGTAGCGGTTTAAAAAAATGCACGGTACCCATCTCACCACTGTACCATGGCACCACTGTATTTTTGTGTGTGGTCAACTGTATTTAACTGCAATATTGACCTGCATTGGATTAGTTTTAGCATGTTTCCGAACAGAAATATGGAGGATTTCAAAGTTTATGTGGTGGAAAAAGGGCTCTATTCTGAAAGACTTTGCTCTTTGGCTACACTCGTGCGTAGCTGTCTTTCCGGGCCACTGTTTGCATTCCATTTTTCTTCTTCTATAATGCCTTCAACATTCCACACAGCTTATATCAAAGGGCTGCTTTTCCTTCCTTGCAGTGAGTAAAATGAAGCGTGCGTTGCATAACACATAGCCCAGCACTATATTTGAGCGTTGAGCCTCGGAGCACTTCAACTATGCAATAAACTCTCCCACCCTGAGCTACCACTAAAGACATGAAACCGCAGAGTGTTTTCACAAAGAAAAAGTCCTCAGCAAGACAAACTCCAAAACGCATTTGGTGTTTGTTCTGTTGACGAGTCAAAGTTTTGATGTCAGTGTGCTCGCTAACAACAAAAGCCACTTGGGTCTGTAATGTGGTTTGTTTTAAGCGCGCCGCTGAGCGCGGCTGTAATCAATCAAGCAGGCGCTCTGACGTCAACAACGTGGCCTGCTTGCGTAACCGCGCTCCTCTCTCCCATACGTTTGACTTCTGGGGCAATCCGGAAAAGTCAACGGAGCTCTTATCACACATTGAGTGTGTGTGTGTGTGTGTGTGTGCGTGTGTGTGTGTGGACAGAGGCAGGTATATGTAGGATGAGAGGACACTTACGTCTATTGCAGTACTGCTGTATTTTCAGACATCCAACCGCTTATGTCGATGCGACTTAGCCAGGGATGTCAACCTAAAGGGGCCCTATTATGTGAAAGCAACTGTTCTTACCTGTTATTACCTGCTGTTATGTATTTGGGATATGCATAAGTCCCGAAAAAATCTAATCAAACTGTGTTGGCATTGCATAAATATTTATAAAATAATCTTGCTTTACTTCATACTTCCGCCAAACTAGCTGTTTGGAATTTGCTGTGTTCTGTGACGTTCTCTTACCTCTGGCATCAGTGGATTATCCATATAAGGTATACATTTACTCCAAGTGCTTTGCGCGAGTCTGACACTGTAGTCTGCGCTGTAGTCAATAAGCTGCTTCTTTTTCTCTATCCTCTTGTTGTGGGGCAGACTGTCTCGTACATGCACATGCGCCCTCCGCCGTTGCCATTCATAATAAAAATGAGCGTATAGTTTGAATTGATATCTGTTTTTTTTAAAACTTTTATTAGTAGATTGCACAGTACAGTACACATTCCGTACAATTGACCAATAAATGGTAACACCCGAATAAGTTTTTCAACTTGTTTAAGTAGGGGTCCACGTTAATCAATTCATGGTAGACTCGCTACAGAAGCGCTAAAAACTTCCACATGGCTGACGGGGAGAATACGGTGTCCAAGTGGAGGCACTTGAATAAACGGTGTATCCTGAAGAGACGGTCAGAAAGCAGCTTGAAAACAGTCTTCAAAACATAATCTATGCATATTTTGACCAATGAACGACCATTACATGTTATGTAGACCAGTGTTTTTCAACCACTGTCCCACCGCACAGATACAGTTTGGTGTGTCGTGGGAGATTATATAGTTTCACCTACTTGGGTTAAAAATATTTTTTGCAAACCAGTAATTATAATCCGCAAATAATGTGCCGTTGTTGAGTGTCTGTGCTGTCTAGAGCTATGCAGAGTAACCATGTTATACTCTTCCATATCAATAGGTGGCAGCAGGTAGCTAATTGCTTTGTAGATGTCGGGAACATGGTTTGTCGTGATCACAATATGCAGACGACAGCGGGAGGCAGCGTGCAGGTAAAAAGGTATCTATAGCTTAAACCAAAAATAAACAAAAGGCGAGTGCCGCTAAGAAAAGGCGTTGAAGCTTAGGGCAGGCTATGCAAAACTGAACTGGCTACAAAGTAAACAAAAACAGAATGCTGGATGACAGCAAAGACTTAGCATGCGGAGCAGAAACGGCGTCCACAAAGTACATCCGTACATGACATGACAATCAAATATGTCCACATAAAGAAGGATAAAAACAACTTAAATAGTCTTGATTGCTAAAACTTTGAACTGTTTAAACTGTTTTTTTTTTTACTTTTTAACTGCCTTTTTATCTTACAAATTGCTCTTAAGATAATTTTTATCTGCTTTATATATATATATATATATATATATATATATATATATATATATATATATATATATATATATATATATATATATATATATATATGTGTGTGTATTTTACCTCTGTTTTATATTATATATTTTAGTCTGTGCTTTGCCTGTATTTATTTGTGGTGTACAGCCCTTTGTATTTCAACTGTGGTTGTTTTTAAAGGGCTTTATGAATAAAGTTGGCATGGTATAAGTTGGTAAAACAAAGCAGGAGCGGGGAATAGCGCTCAAAGGAAGACATGAAACTGCTACAGGAAAATACGAACAAAACAGGAAAAGCCACCAAAATAGGAGCGCAAGACAAGAACTAAAACACTACACACATTAAAACGCCAAAAAACTAAAAATATGTCACGATGTGACAGGTCGTGACAGTAGACCTACTTTGAGACAAGAGCTATAGTGATGCATAGTTGATCATGGTTTGAATTCATATCCAACAATTGCGGGAACGACATTTTATCGTCAATATCGGCTGCTGAGTTTCATTTTTTAATTTTTCTGCTGGTGGTGTGCCTCCGCATTTTTTTCAATGAAAAAAAATGTGCCTTTGCTCAAAAAATATTGAAAAACATTGATATAATTGTAAAAATAAAATCACAATATGTATGCGGTTGAGCTATAGTTTATAATACAAGCCACATTGCATGAGCATGAACTCATGATTATATAGCTAAATGCCAGACATATATAGTATTTACATCAGCAGCCTCACTGCCTGTGATGCACACATCTAGTTTTAGCCCAGACCCGTTCTTCTAGTATAACATGTCTACGCCATGCTAATGCAGGGACGTGATTGGCTGTCACGGCTGCAGTTGCCCAGCAGCTGTCCTATGTGACCGGTCTGCCCTTGTGCGTCTTAACACGGCACTACAAAGCTTGTTGCTCGGTTGAACAGGTTTGCAGGGCACAGGTTGTGACGCCAAGACAGAATGAAGTCATTTCACTGTGCAGGCACAAAGGCTCTAGAACTTCCCATTTGTTTGTCATACGTACGACAGCAGCTTGTACAGTACAGGTCTAGTTTGTCTAGGGAGTGTTTAAATACAGGATTTCTCACCACACCTTCTACACTCACAGTGTCACTTTTCATGGATCAGGCAGGATAAACAGAGAAGCCACTGACTTTAGTGTCAGTCAGGTGTGTATGGACGCACTAAATGTACATTGTAATCTTTATCATATCTTTAATATGCTTTGTAAATGTCTTGGCTTTAGCTATGCAGTTGGACTTAAACATATGAGTCCTGTGACAAAGCTCTTAACTAAACATTTGTATATCAAATCTTGCCCCCCCGCCCCCCAGCACAATTTCAACATGTAACATCCATCCATCCATCCATCTTCTTCCGCTTATCCGAGGTCGGGTCGCGGGGGCAGCAGCCTAAGCGAAAAGCCCCGACTTTCCTCTCCCCAGCCACTTCGTCCAGCTATTTCCGGGGCATCCCGAGGCGTTCCCAGGCCAGCCGGGAGACATAGTCTTCCCCGTGGCCTCCTACCGGTCGGACGTGCCCTAAACACCTCCCTAGGGAGGCGTTCGGGTGGCATCCTGGCCAGATGCCCGAACCACCTTATCTGGCTCCTCTCGATGTGTAACATGTCTTTTAAAAAAATAAAAAAATATATTTTTAGATGAAAATATTATTAAAAAAGCAATACAATAGAATGTACTACTAACAACTGCAGTAGTTTTAAGACGCAATGTAATAATAATGTACACAATTTACTAGGGCAGTGAATCTTTGGGCACCACATGATTCGATTCAATTTGATTCTCGGAGGTAACGATTCGATTCAGAATCGATTCTCGGTTCAAATGGTTCTCAATTCAAAATCTATCATTTTTTAATAACATTGGGTGCCAGTTCTATGATTCATCATCATCATTTCTTTTTATTCCTTTCATGAACATGCATATATACAAGCCACGTACAGTTGACACTTTCATTGTTTTTGGTTTCTTATACATTTCCATGATCAGAAAGGAGCAGATGGAAGAATAATATTCTTATATTTATCTGCCCCCTTTTTAACACAAATTATTTTAGATGACTTTATCACTGTTCCCTCCACCAACACCCGAACTCCAACATACTTTTTAATTTTCGTTTAAGCATTTTCACAATGACACGTCCAATCAAAATCAAAAATCAGTTTGATATAATTCCAGTTGTCTCTTTTTGTAACTCTTTCTAAATTCAAAAATATTCCTGCAACTTTTTAAGTCTTTCTTTAGAGAATTCCATGCTTTCACACCAGCAACAGACAAGCACATTTGTTTCAAATTTGTTTGCACTCTTGGATGTTTAAAATCATACAACCTTCTGTGGTTCTCATCTTCAGACGTGAACACGAATAACTTTTGTAAGTCCTTTGGAAGAACCTTATTTCTAGCTTTGAACATCACTAATAGAGTATGCAATTCTACAATGTCTTTTAGTTTTAATAATCCTGCCCTAATGAAGAGTGTGGTCTCTGTATCCTACTTTAAAGATAATACAAATTACTCTTTTCTGTGAAAGCAATAAAGGCATTACGTTGCTGGGATATGTATTTCCCCATATTTCTGCACAATAATTGAAATAAGGTAGAATCATTGAGCAATATAACATTCTCATTGTGTTATACGGGAAACTGTATTTAAAGGCCTACTGAAACCCACTACTACCGACCACGCAGTCTCATATTTTATATATCATTGATGAAATCTTAACATTGCAACACATGCCAATACGGCCGGGTTAACTTATAAAGTGCAATTTTAAATTTCCTGCTAAACTTCCGGTTGAAAACGTCTATGTAAGATGACGTATGCGCGTGACGTCAATACTTAAACGGAAGTATTCGGACACCATTGAATCCAATACAAAAAAGGTCTGTTTTCATAGCAAAATTCCACAGTATTCTGGACATCTGTGTTGGTGAATCTTTTGCAATTTGTTTAATGAACAATGAAGACTGCAAAGAATAAAGTTGTAGGTGGGATCGGTGTATTAGCGGCTGGCTGTAGCAACACAACCAGGAGGACTTTGACTTGGATAGCAGACGCGCTATACGACGCTAGCCGCCGTCCGCACGGATGATCGGGTGAAGTCCTTCGTCCTTCCGTCGATCGCTGGAACGCAGGTGAGCACGGGTGTTGATGAGCAGATGAGGGCTGGCTGGCGTAGGTGGAGCGCTAATGTTTTTATCATAGCTCTGTGAGGTCCCGTTGCTAAGTTAGCTTCAATGGCGTCTTTAGCAACAGCATTGTTAACCTTCGCCAGGCTGGAAAGCATTAACCGTGTATTTACAGGTCCATGGTTTAATAGTATTGTTGATCTTCTGTCTAGCCTTCCAGTCAGGGGTTTATTTATTTTGTTTCTATCTGCATTTAAGCACGATGCTATCACGTTAGCTCCGTAGCTGAAGAGCTTCGCCAATGTATTGTCATGGAGATAAAAGTTACTGTGAATGTCCATTTTGCGTTCTCGACTCTCATTTTCAAGAGGATATAGTATCCGAGGTGGTTTAAAATACAAATCCGTGATCCACAATAGAAAAAGGAGAAAGTGTGGAATCCAATGAACCCTTGTACCTAAGTTACGGTCAGAGCGAAAAAAGATACGTCCTGCACTGCACTCTAGTCCTTCACTCTCACGTTCCTCATCCACGAATCTTTCATCCTCGCTCAAATTAATGGGGTAGTCGTCGCTTTCTCGGTCTGAATCGCTCTTGCTGCATTGTAAACAATGGGGAAATGTGAGGAGCCTTTCAGCCTGTGACGTCACGCTACTTCCGGTACAGGCAAGGCTTTTTTAATCAGCGATCAAAAGTTGTGAACTATTATCGTCGATGTTCTCTACTAAATCCTTTCAGCAAAAATATGGCAATATCACGAAATGATCAAGTATGACACATAGAATGGATCTGCTATCCCCGTTTAAATTAAAAAAAAATCATTTCAGTAGGCCTTTAACCTTGTTCAAAATAAATAAGCTTTAAGATACCTTATTTTTCACATGCAATATATGAGCTTTCCATGTCAACTTTTCATCTAAAATGACCCCAAGAAATCTGATTTCAGACACCTTCTCAATTTTCACATTGTTTATGGATAAACTAACTTCTATCTTTCTTTTATTACTGAATACCATAAATTTAGTCTTTTCCAAATTTAAAGATAGTTTATTTACATCAAACCACAATTTTAGTTTAACCATTTCCTCTTCAATATATTATCAATAATATTATGATTAACTACATTCCCTCATAAAATAGATAAACAGCTGTCATCAATTTCTATATTACTTAAAAGAAAACTGGTTTTGTTCAATTGCATGCTTCCCAAACATTGAATAAATTCAAATACAAATAAGACAAAAAGAGAAGTAGCCAACACTTCTGTTTTCTTAAGTAAAACTGTACAGCAAATATGGGCATCTACATCAATTATATGTGGCTGGACAGGACAGGTTGGAGGAAAAAAAAAACGATTTTAGATTTTATTGAATCGATAAGCATTCGTTACAAATAAGAATTGCGGTTAATCTGAAAATCCATGTTCTTTTTGACACCCTTAGAATTTACCTTGGAGAGTGGGCTTCTACAGTATCTCCTTTTGTCTCACACCATTAGCAACTTCATATAAGTTTCCATAAACAGTTTTTTTTCTGACGTGGGATTAATATCAGATCGGGACATCCATACAAAATACACAAAAAAAGTTATAAACTTATCAGACTAAGGTCACAATTTATTAATTTATCCTTGTATTTTTTTTAAAATGTTAAAATTAAGTAGTAATGTTACGCACATTTTTTTTAGACAGAGTTTGGAATATTACATGAACATTGAGTTTGAGTTTATTTCGAACATGCATGCATACAGCATGATACATCACAATTTCCATTTTCTCTTTTCAACATATTCGAAAAGGAGTAGGAAGAAGCAGAGCTTATTTAATCCTACCCCTTTTCTTTACATAACAGTTGCTAAAACTTTTTGTTCACTTCCTGTTCACAATTTATTCACAATAAACTCCATAAGTAATCACAATAAAATAAATAAATAAATAATAGTAATAATTTAATAATAATAATTGGTGAAGTAAGTCATATTTCATATAATGATATAAGTAAGATTACTTTAAGAATGAATGAATGAATGGATGAAATAAATTGAGAATGTTTGTCATGGTTCTTCTTCTTTGTACTTTGTAAACACTTTAAGTTTGAAGAGTTTCTTGAAGTGGATCATATTAGTACATTGTTTGATTGCTTTGCTTAATCCATTCCATAATTTAATTCCACATACTGATATACTGAAGGTTTTAAGTGTTGTACGTGCACACAAATGTTTTAAAGTACGTTTTTCTCTAAGATTATATTTCTCCTCTTTTTTTGAGAAGAATTGTTGTATATTCTTGGGTAGCAGGTTATAGTTTGCTTTGTGCATAATTTTAGCTGTTTGCAAATTCACTATGTCGTGGAATTTCAGTATTTTTAATTCAATAAATAAAGGGTTTGTATGTTCTCTACATCCAACATTATGTATTATTCTAACTGATCTTTTTTGTAACACCGTTAGTGAATGAAGTATACTTTTGTAGTTATTTCCCCATATTCCTGCACAATAACTCAGATATGGTAACACTAGCGAGCAGTAAAGAATATGAAGTGATTTTTTGTCTAGAACATGTTTTGCTTTATTCATTATTGACGTGTTTCTGGCTACTTTATGTTGTATATTTTTTACATGAAATTTCAAGTTCAATTTATCATCAATCATTATACCTAGAAATTTAGTTTCATTTACTCTTTCAATTTCTACTCCATCTATTTGTATTTGTGTTTGACTTTCTCTTCTACTGTTACCAAATAGCATTATCTTAGTTTTACTGAGATTCAACGATAATCTATTTTTGTCAAACCATCTTTTTAATTTGTTCATTTCTTCTGTTATTATTTGTATTATCTTCTGTGTGTTCTCTCCTGAGCAAAACGCTGTTGTATCATCCGCAAATAATACTAACTTTAAATCTTTTGTAACTTTACAAATGTCATTTATATAGAGATTGAATAATTTAGGTCCTAGTATTGATCCCTGAGGTACACCACAGGATATATTTAGCGTTGTAGACGAGTGTTCACCTAGCTTCACGTATTGTTTCCTGTTTGTTAGATAACTACTTATCCAGTTTAAGACTAACCCTCTGATGCCGTATCGTTGTAGTTTTTTGATTAAAATATTGTGATTAATTGTGTCAAATGCTTTGGTTAGATCCATAAACACTGCTGCCGCACATTTTTTACTATCTATTGCATTGGTAATTTCTTCTGTAATTTCAATTAAAGCCATTGAAGTTGAAATATTAGCTCTGTATCCATATTGGTTCTCTTCGAGTATTCTATTTTTATTTATGAAACTCTCTAATCTGTTATTGAACAGTTTTTCAATGATTTGAGAAAATAGTGGAAGTAAAGAAACAGGTCTATAATTTGTAAATTGATGTTTGTCTCCAGTCTTATAAATTGGTGCAACTTTAGCTATTTTTATCTTGTTTGGAAATTTACCTGTTTGAAATGATAGGTTACTAATATACATAAATAACATGAAATCATAATTGCATGACCTTCCCCCCCACAACAATTATTAATAATAAAAATGCTGTTTTTGGAGGTAAATTTCACTCATTTCATAGACATTAAGTCATTTTATTAAAAACTACGAAGGGGTATTAGAAGTATTAATACAAAAACATTCAAATAAATAACGAGAAAAATGTTGCATAAATAAAGTTAAAGTTAAAGTACCAATGATTGTCACACACACACTAAGTGGGGCGAAATTATTCTCTGCATTTGACCCATCACCCTTGATCACCCCCTGGGAGGTGAGGGGAGCAGTGGGCAGCAGCGGTGGCCACGCCCGGGAATCATTTTTGGTATTTAACCCCAATTCCAACCCTTGATGAGTCAAATAATTATCTATTCATTGTCTATACTGCTTATCCTCATTAGGGTGGTGAGTAAGCTGGAGCCTATCTACGCTGACTTTGGGCAAGAGCCAGGGTACACCCTAAAATGTACAAAGTTATAATTAGTGACTGTCATATTATGCCTGCTCAGTGGATACTAACCTATCGTATGAGAATAATGTTGCTATATTGTGAGAAAAAAAGTGTGAAAATGTGTCCCACACAAAGTTACATTTTTAATAGTAATCATAATTGAGGGTTTTTGAATGCACCTTTTAGCTAGTGCATTTCATGAACATTATTTACTTGGTTCCATCATCGAAGTATGGACAAAAAGCATAACAAATATATGTGTTGTTTCTCAAACATTATACTTGTTTGTACAATGTCAAGCTTGGTTCCTCAAAGTAGAGCTGTAGTCTCTCTGGCCATCTGGTGTTGGTCAAAGGACACCATAATAGTGACGTGCAAAGCATAGGTGGGTAGAAACGTGCTGCATTTACACTGTTACATTTACTTAAGAAACGCAACATACTTTTTAATTTTACCTGAAGAATTGCTACTTTTACTTTGTTAAATTGAGTTTCATTCCAATTGCTAAATTTCATAATTTTTTAAAATTTATAATCTATTGATTACTGTTTGTGAAGATGTTGGCTCATCCGCTTCTTCCAGCGGGCACAGGCACGTCACTTTGTTTCACCAATCAAACAGCACCTAGCAGTCACATGACCCCACACTAAAATACACACTGTAAAAGTGACACAATATCACAACTCTTCAATGTTTAACTACAAACTAGGAAAAAGAACATTTATCTCAGGCGCTGTAATCAAGGCCTCCTTAATGCTCAGTCTTACCTGGGCTCAGGCCCAGGGGCCCCACCCAATCAGGGGCCCCTGGTTTTGATGGCAGAATGCAATGATGGGTGTTCATAGCTGTCAATCACAAACAGCTCAGCTTGTGTACTAATATTCATGAACTAATTAATTTTTTAAATGGGTTGGGGTTTAGGCCACCCTGGCTGTATGATGTGTCAGTAGAAATGTTAAGGATCAGCGGCCCAACTGAGTGCTTGTGGACGGACACGCT
Organism: Entelurus aequoreus; assembly: GCF_033978785.1. Classification (NCBI taxonomy): domain Eukaryota; kingdom Metazoa; phylum Chordata; class Actinopteri; order Syngnathiformes; family Syngnathidae; genus Entelurus; species Entelurus aequoreus. The sequence continues at coordinate 42,517,664 of NC_084741.1, read as the reverse complement.
GATGGGGAATTGGGACAGTGACGAGCAGGACAAACAATGTGCTTGTACAAGGAGGCTGCCTCACCCAAGAAGGATTAATGAACATTTAAGATGGTAAAAACTTCAATGTATAAATGATCTTTTAAATGAAAATTTCAACCTACAAGAATTTAAATAAAGTAAAGTGCACCTCATTCCTTAACGATTACAAAAAATAATATAATAATAATACATAATGTTGGGTATAGAGAACATACAAACCCTTTATTTATTGAATCAAAAATACCGAAATTCCACGACATAGTGAATTTGCAAACTATAATCTGCTACCCAACAATATACAACACTTCTTCTCAACAAAAGAGGATAAATATAATCTTAGAGAAAAATGTAAATAAAAACTAGGGATGTCCGATAATGGCTTTTTTGCCGATATCCGATATTTCGATATTGTCCAACTCTTAATTACCGATACCGATATCAACCGATACCGATATAAACCCATACCGATATATACAGTTGTGGAATTAACACATTATTATGCCTAATTTGGACAACCAGGTATGGTGAAGATAAGGTCCTTTTTAAGAAAATTAATAAAATAAAATAAGATAAATAAATTAAAAAAAATGTCTTGAATAAAAAAGAAAGTAAAACAATATAAAAACAGTTACATAGAAACTAGTAATTAATGAAAATGAGTAAAATTAACTGTTAAAGGTTAGTACTATTAGTGGACCAGCAGCACACACAATCATGTGTGCTTACGGACTGTATCCCTTGCAGACTGTATTGATATATAATGTAGGAACCAGAATATTAATAACAGAAAGAAACAACCCTTTTGTGTGAATAAGTGTGAATGGGGGAGCGAGGTTTTTTGGGTTGGTGCACTAATTGTGAGTGTATCTTGTGTTTTTTATGTTAATTTAATAAAGTAAAAAAACAATAATAAAAAAAAAACAATAAAAAAATACGATACCGATAATAAAAAATCGATACCGATAATTTTTGATATAAAATTGTAAAGCATTTATCGGACATCTCTATTTAAAACATTTGTACGCACATACAACACTTAAGACCTTCAGTATATCAGTATGTGGAATTAAATTATGGAATGGATTAAGCAAAGAAATCAAACAATGCACTAATATGATCCACTTCAAGAACATCTTCAAACTTAAAGTGTTTACAAAGTACAAAGAAGAAGAACCATGATAAACATTCTGAATCTATCTCATCCATCCGTTCATTTTCAAGATTATTTTACTCATCTCACCATGTGAAATATAACGTAGTTCACCAATAATCATTTATTTATTTATTTTTTATTGTTATTACTTATGGAGTATATTGTGAATAAATTGAGACAAGAAGTGAACAATAGATTTGGCAACTGCTATGTAAAGGAAAAGGGGTAGGATTAAATAAGCTCTGCTTCTTCCTACTCCTTTTCGAACATGTTGAATAGAGAAACTGGAAATTGTGATGTATCATGTTGTATGCATGGATCTTCGAAATAAACTCAAACACAACTCAACTCAACTCAACTTTCAACTAGACAAAACATGTTGTGGATGTTTTAGCTAACATTATGCTAACATTAGCCCTGTTATAATGTCATAAGTGATTGTAAAAAAAACAACAACATAATTTCTGACTTTACTGCTCTGGATTTTTTTTTATTTAGGGTGACCAAGATTTTGTGTGTGAATGTTAGTGAGTTTGAAGTCCATCTATACTTCGTATCAAGAGAAAATCCTTTAGAGTTTCTGTGACAAACCAGCCACTTATGGGATCACTATATTTCAACTCCTAATTTTATTCTCAGGCTCGGGTGTAGTGGCCCTTCTTCTCGGAGCATATTTGAAAGTTTTGAAAGAGGTGTGGATGAAACCATCTCTGTCAAATGAGAAAGGCTCTCTCTAAACTGAGGAGGAGGTTTGCACATTGACCTGTTGTCTACAACAGCGGTTCTCAAACCTTTTTCAAAAAACGTGACTCTCCAAGTACCACCATAATTACCAACATTAAAACACAGTACCCTCATTAAACACAAGGCAGAGGTTTAATTTAATAAATATATGTAATATTTTTGGCCACTGTAACATTACAAACAGTTTGACTAGTAACACTATGTTTAAAAATAGGAAAATAAAATACTGTACTTTAATCAAGTGATACTTTGGTGTACTACTAGATGGAGCCCGGGTACCTCTAGTGCAGGCCTGGGCAATTACATTGACTGGGGGGCCGGTATATCTGATTTTTAGGAACACTAATACAAAACCTAACAATAATGTCTGATTGAATGCTAAAAACGTTATGACAGACCGCCTTAAAAAACGGAATGAACATTTTTTTTTTTTACTGAATGAGACACCCAGAATGTACATGAAAATAAAGAATGTGGGATTTACAATATTAACTATGAACGATAAAACACTGAATATTGACAACATATGAACGTCACATCCCCTCTTGATCGACATATTTTACAATCAAGCGAAACGCAACAAAAATGCAACAAACACAGCGAAATATGAACACGAAGGGTAAACCTCCCCACCTACTATCTGATATATCTGATATATCACTAAACTTTAGAACTTTGTTGTAAAAATCTCCTTCCGCGTCTGTCCCTGACACCCGCATTTCAGGCTGGCCACTCTAGAAACACTCTGTGGAAACGCTCCCACACTGCTTGGTGCCTCGTCTGAGCTGTTGTGACTTAGATTACCATAGTAACTAGTAGGGTTGTACGGTATACCGGTACTGGTATAGTATCGCGGTACTAATGAATAAAAAAGGTACTCTACTCTGTTTGAAAAGTACCAGTTTCCGGGCATGACGGCGCGTCATCACATTGCTGGTTTTGCGAGCAGAAGAGCATATTGGTAGCACACAATCACGGAGTACTTACAAGCAGACACAGTGTGTAGACAGAAAAGGGAGAATGGATGCAGTTTGGCCTAAAAACTAACGATAAATGTGAAGTTATAACACTGAAACGCCCTCAGGAAGAGGTACTTTAAGACATGGCTAGCTAACTAGCGGCGAACGTCCATTCGCAGTCGGCAGTGTTTTAGCTACTTCTAAATCACTAATCCTCGCCTCCATGGCGACAAATAAAGTAAGTTTCTTACAAGTATCATCCCTGCAGGACAAAGAATATCTAAACATGCTTCACTAAACACCGTAGGAGGCTACGATAGCTCATCGCTAACAGCAAGCTAGCACCCTGAATGTAAACAAATGCCATGTGTGGATCTGCACCTAACATCCACTGTAATGATACCAAGTACAGTAGCGTATGTAGTCGATACTACTATGATCACGATTTTTTTTAGCGTCACAAATTTTTTTTTCCTTTTTTTAAATGTCATATTATGTTTATAAACTCAGGAAATATGTCTGTGGACACATGAGGACTTTGAATATTGTGACGACCGGGTGCAGGTGTGCGTTCCCCCAGGGATGCAGATCGGGCTTCGGACACAGCTTGCAGGTACAAAATGATTTATTTAAACATAAATCAGACAGGAACAAAGAAACATGTGCTCATAGCACTTAAAGTACAAAACCAAAAGGGAGCTAGCAAGCCAAAATAGCCTAGTGTGAAAACTAGTCTCTAAAGAGCAGGAAACAAAAGTCGTCAACTGTTGTGTGAACACAAACTACGAAGCCAGACCGACTGGCTGGGGAGGCAGGCTTTAAATAATAATGTCAATCATGAAAAACAGGTGCGCGTCGGGAACACCCGCAGCAGGTGAAAATAATCAGTAACTATGGTAAACAACCTGAGAAGTGCTTAAACAGGAACTAGAAAGAGATCAAGACTAACAGAAAAACACAAGTGACTAGAAAACGGAATATGATCCGGGCAGCGGATCATAACAGAATATGACCAATGTATGATCCTGTAACTACTTGGTATCGGATCGATACCTAAATGTGTGGCATCATCCAAAACTGTAATGTAAAGTATCAAACAACAGAAGAATAAGTGATTATTACATTTTAACAGAAGTGTAGATAGAACATGTTGAAAGAGAAAGTAAGCAGATATTAACAGTAAATGAACAAGTGGATTAATAATCAATTTTTACAGTTTGTCCCTCATAATTTTGACAAAATAGAATGGAAAATGACACAAAATGTTACTGCATAAGTCAGCAGACAAATTAGGAGCCATTGTTTGTTTACTTACTAATAAAAGACAAGTTGTCTAGTATATTCACTATTTTATTTAAGGACAAAATTGTTCTTCGATTGCAATGAGAAACATACGTTTAATGTACTGTAAGATTTTTTGTTAAAATAAAGCTAATAATGCAATTTTTTTGTGTTCCCCCTTATTTAGAAAAGTACCGAAAAGTATTGAAATACATTTTTGTACCGGTACCAGTACTAAAATATTGGTATCGGGACTACCCTAGTAACTAGTATATCATGCAAAAGCGCAGATTTCAACCATTGTAATACTTTGTATAGTTCAAGACTTACGGTCATTTGAAAACATCACTGCACATCATAATGGCAGCTACAGTTTCCATCTTAAAGATCTAAAAAAAACTATTTGGGAAGATTGAAATGCTTAACGGGCCGCATGCAGCCCCCGGGCCTTGATTTGCACAGGTGTGCTCTAGTGCAGTGGTTCTCAACCTTTTTTCAGTGATGTACCCCCTGTGAACATTTTTTTAATTCAAGTACCCCCTAATCAGAGCAAAGCATTTTTGGTTGGAAAAAAAGAGATAAAGAAGTAAAATACAGCACTGTCATCAGTTTCTGATTTATTAAATTGTATAACAGTGCAAAATATTGCTCATTTGTTGTGGTCTTTCTTAAACTATTTGGAAAAAAAGATATACAAATAACTAAAAACTTTTTGAAAAATAAACAAGTGATTCAATTATAAATAAAGATTTCTACACATAGAAGTAATCATCAACTTAAAGTGCCCTCTTTGGGGATTGTAATAGAGATCCATCTGGATTCATGAACTTAATTCTAAACATGTCTTCACAAAAAAAGAAATCTTTAACATCAATATTTATGAAACATGTCCACAAAAAATCTAGCTGTCAACACTGAATATTGCATTGTTGCATTTATTTTCACAGTTCTTTTTGACAGACATTTAAAAAAAATCTCACGTACCCCTTGGCATACCTTCAAGTACCCCCAGGGGTACGCGTACCCCCATTTGAGAACCACTGCTCTAGTGGTACACGTACTACAGTTTGAGAATCACTGGTCTACAACAATCTCCCCCACAAAGATTGCCCCATTCCACGGGAAAAGTGGTCTCTAAGGAGATGTTTTGCCACCAGACCGGCGGACGACTTAATGGTATGCAGGACGTCGTTCACCAACTAAGCCAGGCAACAATAACATTATGTATTGGCACACACCAGAGGCTCATTTAGGGGAAACTCATCCCCTAATGAACCTTTTAGTCACGGCGCATGCACAATCTCTTAAGCAGCTCTGCTAGAAGCGCGCCTGGACACGCCCGTGCTCGCTCTTCCCTCATCGCGGCCACACGCCTGCACGGCTGCAGGCAATCAACAATCAGCGCACCTGGATCTGATGAGGGCAGACGGCATAAAGACCAGCAGACCCGAAGATCCAGTGCCGGAACATAGTTCACTCCTTGTAGTAAGCATCCCGTCTCTGGCTTCCCTCCTCGTACCTGCTCTCTCTGTGCTTTCCCTTTGCCCGTGTCTTATGTCCTCTGTGTTCCCCTCAGTGTTCCCCCCGTATCCTGTGATCGAGTTGTGTGCCTTGACTTCCCTCCGGACTTTGGACTGCTTCCCTCGATCCTCGACCCCCGCTCGTACACGGACCTCGACGCCTCTCTCCAGCCCCCGACTTCTCGCCTGCCCACGGACTGTCTTCTTGCCTTGCCCCTCTGGGCTTTTGAAGGATTCATCCAACACGCACGAACAACACCCTCTGGTAACATTCACATTGTTACACTTGTAGTAGCATACACACCCCAGTACATCATCAGTTTCAATAAACCTATTGAACTGATTCCTGCCATGGTGTTGTCTCCTTCCCCCGCCGTACGTAACACTTTTGGATTAAAGGTAAAACTTTTTCAACAAACCAGTTGCCTCCATTGAAATAATACAAACTCCCACCATCATGCATTCTTGGCCTGCATCACTGTGAGAAAACCTGATAATGTCAAGTCGCTAAATATTTATCTGCTATCTTTGTCCTCCCTCCAAGTTTTTCACATTCAGGTTAAATGCTGGCTTTTCTATCTCCCAGGATGCTCGGCTGACACACGGCGTGTTATTTATAGCCTTATGACGCACGTGTCTCGAAAAAGCACCTGCGGGCATCATCAGGACAGAAACACATTTGTCCAGATGACAAGGTGGCGTTGTCATGGTCACACCAGGGGACTCAAAATGCTGGGTTTATCCCCCTCCTGGATGTTATACGGCAGTCCAGGTGGGAACCCAGGTTGCACACCCACACGCACGAATACACACAGAGACGTGTTTGAGGAAAATATCATGACGTGTGTGCTCAAGTGCGTACGAGCATGTGTTTCTGTGTATCTGTTTTATTACAGCATCACTAAAACCGAACACGGGTCAATCCCGTAATGAACTTCACTCTCTTGTAAACATTTTACAGTGCACTTATGTCCAAGCTGCCTGGGATTTATTATTATTATTATTTTTTATGTGTAATGAAATATTTGGGTCATTTTCAAAGAAGAAGGGGTTGGCCAAAGTGCAGTTTGGGGGTCATTTATTGGCCCACTGTTTGTTTTTTATTGGCCCACTGCCCTTTGTAGAGTGAAGATTTAAAACAGCAACACAGCAAAATAGGGGAGAAAGGAAAAGGAGAGAAAGTTGAAATATGGATGACAACATCACTTTGTTGTCACCTCATGAGCTTACTCAAAACACTCAAATCAACTTCTCCCATTTAAATAAATTGAAATCACTCTGAAGATTTTAACATGTAACATGCCTTTAAAAGGAAAAAAAAAACATCCATATAATAAATATTGTATAAAAACAAAAAAGAATGCACAAAATACAACTATAGTAGTTTTTTGAAGTAGTGTATGTACAGTAGGTATCTCTTTCCAACTGCTTCTTTTTCAAACACACCATCAGCAGCTAACCAATATTTTCATGGATATATGTCTGCCATTACTTTAACATTCTTGGCTGGGATTAGACACATACCGCTTGAGTATGGTGCAGACTAGCAGTGATACACTCCAACTGCTTTGCCAACTTGGCTACATTCTTTGTCATGTTTTTGATGATTTCTTTCTTTAATTCCATAAATATTATCCACTCCTTCATCTCAACACCGTCCTTCACACTCAGGTTTTTCTTTCAATAGTTGAAAAAAAAATGACGTAGATCTCTAGCTATAAGCTAATGCTAGCAAGTAAGACCAGACGGTTTTCACGGGGTTCAACTAGCTTGTAACACAAATTTTGGCTTGCAACTTAAATCATAACAATTATCAGAGAAACTACTTTTATCTCAAAACACTCTTAAGTAGGGGCCCTCTTAAGTTGAGGTACCACTGCAACACAAAGTTATCTCTAAAACATATATGTTTAGCCCTTTTTAAACTCAATACAAAGTATGAAAATGGCCCCTGCATGCTTCAATAGTTCAGTGGAAATATTTTGAATAGTCTCCCCTGTGAAAGTTGGGTCTGCTAATGTGAGTAACAACTTCACTTTTTTGTTGGTTTTGCTGTCATTAAGCATTTTTCCCCTACGTTTACTGGATTTTATCCTGGCTTCTACTTCACAGAACTTCAAATGTGTGAGAACAGGGCCACCCTTAAGCAGAATTTTATGTGGAGGCCCCCGCCCTCACCTTCCTTTGGAAATGGCAAGACGCCGTTACTCAACATAGCCGCTTAATTGACCGTGTCATAAAATGAAACCACATTACGCAGCAAACTTAACACACAACATGTAGGTGACACAATGACTACTGCTACAGGGGAAGGTATTTGTAAAGTTAAATAACTATTCCTGAAAGCCAATAACAAAATGCATTCTGAGAAGCCTGTATTGCACTTTCTAAACATCCTCAGGACTTGACCTACTAAGATCCAAATAAGTGATAAATAGCGTGTGCACACTTTCAAAATATTAAACCTTTAAACTATTAAGTGTGAGTGTTGCGGGTGATCTACTAAGACTGCATGTACAATTAATAACAAGTACAAAAGTGGTGCGGACCGCCGTTTTTTAAATAAGTATATTGGATGTCTAATGGCTGTCACCACAGAGACACTCAATTCCCTCCACATTTTTTGGCATCTTATTGTCCAACTTGTTTAGTTTTGTCATGTCGTTGACATGCAGCACATACATTTAATATGTACCACATTTTCTTGGCTATATTGGAGTGCAATTTGGAAAACAGAACCTACTTTCAGCATGATCTGGAATAATCAGAGCGCAAGAAAATGCATATTACTAGACTTTTATTCATATAGGCGATATATTAAAATAATACAATTCCTATATAAAAAATAATGATGTACATTAAAAAAAAAACCCCAGCAGACACCAAAACTAATCAATTGAATTTGTTTTAATCAGCCGCTGAATTCATCCAACAGCTATAAAATATAGAATGATATTGATAAATAGATGTGTCATGACCGGCCGTGACTGGCTAGACTTTGTGTATTGTTTTGCCTATGTTTAGGGTTTATGTTTGTTCGTTTTTTTAACTCTTCCTACTGTGAGTGCCAATTGAGCACACCTGCCACACTGTGGAAAATAGGATGCTCACCTGCCAGAATGACTTTTTAGAATGTTCATTATAACAGTGTTGCCAGCTTTTTGAGGCTGGTTCATTGTTTCTCGTGTGACACGATGTTCTGTTTATTCCTAAAATCCTGCATGACCTGTATGACTTAGAGCCTGCCGGTAAATTACAAAGGGGCCGTCTTACCGGCAAGCCGTCAGCAGTCTCTGCATTCTGCGGTCACGCCAACTGCATCTATGTGACGCTGTGAAAATATATCTATTGATCTTTATTTATGGCAGTCAAATATATTGACACGCACACGTAAGGAGGGTTCTCTGTCCATCGTTTGTCTTTGCAGCGCGGTCGCCTCCTTTCTCGCAACCATTTGTGCCAGTTTGGATGCACATTTCAAATGTGCTAAATGTAGTCCGAAAGCAGCGGCCACAGAACAGTTTGTCTTGATAAATGTCATTGGGTGTGCTAAATCAGTGTTTTTCAACCACTGTGCCATGGCACACTAGTGTGCTGTGAGATACAGTCTGGTATGCCGTGAGAGATTATCTAATTTCACCTATTTGGGTTAAAAATATTTTTTGCAAACCAGTAATTATAGTCTGCAATTTATGTGTTGTTGTTGAGTGTCGGTGCTGTCTAGAGCTCGGCAGAGTAACCGTGTAATATTCTTCCATATCAGTAGGTGGCAGCCGGTAGCTAATTGCTTTGTAGATGTCGGAAACAGCGGGAGGCAGTGTGCAGGTAAAAAGGTGTTTAATGCTTAAACCAAAAATAAACAAAAGGTGAGTGCCCCTAAGAAAAGGCATTGAAGCTTACGGAAGGCTATGCAGAATGAAACTAAAACTGAACTGGCTACAAAGTAAACAAAAACAGAATGCTGGACGACAGCAAAGACTTACAGTGCAGCAAAGACGGCGTCCACAATGTAGATCCGAACATGACATGACAATCAACAATGCCCCCACAAAGAAGAATACAAACAACTGAAATATCCTTGGTTTGCTAAAACAAAGTAGATGAGGGAAATATCGCTCAAAGGAAGACATGAAACTGCTACAAGAAAATACCAAAAAAAGAGAAAAAGCCACCAAAATAGGAGCACAAGACAAGAACTAAAACACAACGCAAAGGAAAACAGCAAAAACTCAAAATAAGTCACAGTGTGATGTGACAGGTCGTGACAGTCCACCTACTTTGAGACAAGAGCTATATTGATGCATGCTTGGTTATGGTTTAAAGTCATATCCAACAATTGCGACGACTTTTTACTGTCAACTGAGTTTAGTTTTTTTAAAGATTTCTGCTGGGGTTGTGCCTCCGGATTTTTTCAATGCAAAAAATGTGCCTTGGCTCAAAAATGGTTGAAAAATACTGTGCTAAATGATTATATTTGCATATCTTTCTCTCAGTATTGCGAGTGTTCTAATAATCATCATATGTTCTGCATATCCATACAGACAAACACGATAGGAGAGAACACACAGAAGATAATACAAATAAGAACAGAAGAAATGAACAAATGAAAAATATGGTGTGACAAAAACAGATCAAAAACTATCTTTGAATCTCAGTAAAACTAAAATAATGCTATTTGGTAACAGTAGAAGAGAAAATCAAACACAAATACAGTTAGACCAGGGGTCACCAACGCGGTGCCCGCGGGCACCAGGTCGCCGGTAAGGACCAGATGAGTCGCCCGCGGGCCTGTTCTTAAAAAAATAAATAAATAAAATAAAATTAAATCTACATAGAAAAAACACAAGATACACTTTCAATCAGTGCATCAACCCAAACAACCTCCCCCATGCACACTCATCCACACCCACTCACACAAAAGGGGTTATTTCTTTCTGCTACCAATATTCTGGTTCCCACAACATAGACAACACATCTGCAAGGGGCACAGTCCCTGAAGCACACATGATTGTATAGGCTGCTGGTCCACTAACATTTTCATTAATTACTATTTTTTATGTAATTATTTTTATATTGTTTTACTTTCTTTTTTATCCAAGAAAATGTTTTTTATTTATTTATCTTATTTTATTTTATTTTTTAAAAAAGGGCCTTATCTTCAACAGACCAGGTTGTCAATGAAATTAGATTTGTTTAAAGGGTTTTTTAAACCAGGCCCAGTCCAGATAATGTCCAAGTCGGACTCAGCAACACACACCTTCATTCATGTACACAGAAAAAAATTAGGGAACACAACAGATTGCATATAATTTATAAACAAAATTACATTTTCAAAATAAGCATTTATGTACAGTCCAGATTATGTCCAGGTCACTCAAATTAGGGAACACAACAACAGATATCATATAATCTATAAACATAATTATACTTTCAAAATAAGCCTTTGAGGACTTCTCATCTTTTTTTTAATGTTTTTTGGCATCATTATCGTTTTCAACCATGTAACTTTCTAAAGTTAGAAAATACTGAATAAATGTTTTAAAGAAAGTAATACTAAGTGAATATCTGTTTTTGGCCTTAAAAATAAACATTTTACCGAGTACTATAATTACATTGACTAAATCATGATTGTCAATGAACTCTCCTAAAATAACAGAAACCACATTAAGCTTCATAAACAAACCAATCCTTAAACACATTTTTTCAACTTCCACCCAAAACAAAGACACAATATGACAATACCAAAACAAATGCAGGGTGGATTCAGGCTCCTGACAACAAAATCGGCAATCATCTGACTCTGTTGTATTCCATAATTTTAACATTTTCCCTGTGGGTAAGAAGTTATAAATAATTTTAATTTGAAAATAACGATTTTGCACATCGATAGTGGTTTTATAGATTAGTTTGAATATGGCATCCCATGGCAACGGGCAGTCAAAAAAGTCCTCCCATTTTCCATTTGTGTTGTATGAGGCAGCCTTCAAAGATTTCTTTATTAAATAAAAATTATATATGTTTCTATTTATTTTAGTTCCTTTTTGCCAACTAGAATTTCTTATTAGAGGTTTACAAACTAATAATTTAGTAGTTCCATAATTAATTATTTGTTTCCATCTTTTCCCAATTACTCCAGTTAGTTGATAAAATGAAAAGCTTGAGCAAGCATCACCATACATAGCTCTAAATTCATCATACTTCATAATTTTACCATTCTCATTGATAATATCATTGACAAAAATGATTCCTCTTTCAAACATATTTTTCCAAAAGAAAGGCTTTCCATCTATTACAATATTAGAGTTCATCCATATTAACTGCTGCAAAATATCGTCTCTTTTTTCTGGCACATAAAATTGAAAACACCACTATGAGTGGATTGTTTCCTTTATGAACCCCGCCATGTTTCCCAGCAGACTCTCTGGGAGGGGATCACTTGTAAAAAAGGATACAATTTTATTTTGATACAGTACATGTTTTTTGTCCAACAGGACATTTGTGTACCACTCAATGTTTAAATACATCTTTGGAACAATTGATGCTTTTAAAGACAGACACATAGCTTCAAGGTTGAGAAGTTTCAGGCCCCCATATTCATACTCTTTGTACAAAACCTTTCTTTTAATCTTTTCTGGTTTGCCGTTCCAGACAAAATCGAAGACCCTCCGCTCATAAATCTTAAAAAAGTTTTGTGATGGAGCTGGTAATGACAAAAACAAATAAATAAATTGAGGAATAATTAACGAGTTGGCAATAGACATTTTACCATACAAGGTTAGGGATTTCCCTTTCCATAATTGCATAATTTTGTCCAGCTTTCTTAGTCGATTATCATAATTTACTGAGCCTAGATCTTCCAGATTTTCTGGGACAACAACACCAAGTATGTTAACTGGTCCATCTGTCCACAAAACAGGCACTTTGCATTCCATTCGAAAGGACGTGCCCTTTAGATTTCCGATCCTTAACATTTTACATTTATCATAATTAAGCTTAAGGCCAGATTGCTGTGAAAATATGTCCAAAAGATTAAGAAGGTTCCGCAAACAATGAGGAAAAATCGTATCTTTGTGAATCAGCCTTTTCTGACATGAACTTCATCAAGAACAAACACAGAACACGCCTCACTGATGCACATCTGCAAGACTCACTCAGAGTCTTGGTGCAAAGTAATTCATGATTTGTCAAAAAATGTTAGTGGCTAGCTAGTTAAAATGGGATATTGTGATTTCACAAGACTGTCTTAGAAGTGATCATTTGAAAATGTTCAATTTGAAAAATGTGCACTTAGAGAAAATATAAAAATAAAGTGTTGCATATTGATATTTATCTGTTTCTATATATATTTATTGTGAGGAATCATTAAGATGATCAGTGTTTCCACAAAGATAAATATTATTAATTATTAATAATAACAGAGCTAAAGGTAAATTGAGCAAATTGGCTACTTCTGGCAATTTATTTAAGTGTGTATCTAACTGGTAGCCCTTCGCATTAATCAGTACCCAAGAAGTAGCCCTTGGTTTCAAAAAGGTTGGTGACCGCTGAGTTAGACGGAGTAGATATTGAAAGGGTAAAAGAAAACACATTTTTGGGTGTAATAATAGATCAGGGGTCGGCAACCCGCGGCTCCGGAGCCGCATGCGGCTCTTTGACCACTCTGATGCGGCTCAGCTGCATACTTGCCGACCCCCCCCGATTTTACCAGGAGATTTATGGATCTCAGTGCCTCTCCTAGATAACTCCCAGGGCATATATAATCCTATTTTCACTCTAATTATTAAATTAAGGGCATGCCCTAGTTGCACTGCAGTAATAGTCCTCTATATCATTTACAAACAGCGTGCCAGCCCAGCCACATGTTGTATGAAGCTTTTACTTGCACACGTAGGAGACAGCAAAGCATGCTTAGTCATCAGCCACACAGCTTACACTGACGGTAGCCGTACCGTATAAAACAACTTTAACACTGTTACGTTACAAATATGCGCCACTTTATGAACCCACACCAAAAAAGAATGAAAAACACATTTCTGGAGGACATCCCACTGTAACACAACATAAACACAACACAACAAATACCCAGAATCCCATGCAGCCCTAACTCTTCCGGTCTAGATTATACACCCCCGCTACCACAAAACCCCCCCACACATCAACCCCCCCCCCTCCGTGCGTCGGTTGAGCTGAAGAGTTAGTGCTGCATGGGATTCTGGGTATTTATTGTGTTGTGTTTATGTTGTGTTACAGTGCAGATGTTCTCCAGAAATGTGTTTGTCATTCTTTTTTGGTGTGGGTTCAAAGTGTGGCGCATATTTGTAACGTAACAGTGTTAAAGTTGTTTTATACGGTACGGCTACCGTCAGTGTAAGCTGTGTGGCTGCTGAGCTAGTACGCCTTGCTGTCACTTACGTGAGCAAGCTGAAGCTGCATTCTACATGTGGCCGAGCAGGTACACTGTTTGGGCAGGCTGCAGAGGGCCCCAAAAGCAGTGCCATCACTCCCTGATATTCGGGAGTCTCCTGGAAATAATGAGAGGGTTGGCAAGTATGACGCTATCAAGCGCCATTGATTCAAATCTCGCGGGCTGCACTGACATCAAATTTCCATATTAAAGTGCGTGCCGGTGCGTGTGTCTGAGACCCCTGGTTAACATAGCACAAAGCAATTAAAGCTTTATATGCTGTGTTTTTCATTTTAAATTAATTTTTTTTTTTTGTGGCTCCCATTATTTTCTTTAATTTGTGAAACTTGCCAAAATGGCTCTTTGAGTGGTAAAGGTTGCCAACCCCTGTAATAGATGATAAAATGAATTGGAAATCTCATGTAAAAAATATACAACATAAAGTAGCGGGGGTGTATTTTGTAGCGTCCCGGAAGAGTTAGTACTGCAAAGGGTTTTGGGTATTTGTTCTGTTGTGTTTATGTTGTGTTATGGTGCGGATGTTCTCCCGAAATGTGTTTGTCATTCTTGTTTGGTGTGGATTCACAGTGTGGCGTATATTTGTAACAGTGTTAAAGTTGTTTATACGGCCACCCTCAGTGAAACCTGTATCGCTGTTGATCAAGTGTGCGTTGCATTCACATGTGTGTGCGTACAGAAGCCGCACATATCTTGTGACTGGGCCGGGACGTTGTTAGAATGGATGAAAAGCGGACGTGACGACAGCTCGTAGAGAACGTTAAAGGCCTTTAAGGCACGCCCCCAAGACTGTGGTCCGGGTGGACTACTAGATATAATGACTGATGAACACCTTCGTTCGATAATGAAGGTTGCCTCAGCTCAAAGCCTGAGCCCCGACATTAATGAACTAGGATCCAAGAAAAGATGGCAGGTATCTGGCTTGGGCACATCAGATTAGATCAGTGTGTTGCAAACTGAGCAGTTTAAAGTCCTAAATGGTTGGTTTATTCATTGTTATTTTATTTTCAAATTCATTAGCCTGTGGAAAAACTTAATGTTGATATTTACCTCAGAAGGCTGCAAATAGAAAAGAGGCATTACATTTTTATTTAAATTGTATTTGATATGCCATTGATATTTTTTAATTATTATTATTATTATTTGAAACTCGATTTTGCATGTCACTATAAAGTTATATAAGCCTTGCTTGTTCAATATTCAATGCAAAACTTGTTTGGGTCCCTATTAAAAGGTTAATTTGTTCAACCTTGGCCCGCAGCTTTGTTCAGTTTAAAATTTTGGCCCACTCTGTATTTGAGTTTGACACCCCTGTACTAGACCAAAAATCACTTCATATTCTTTACTGCTCGCTAGTGTTACCATATCTGAGTTATTGTGCAGAAATATGCGGAAACAACTACAAATGTGCGCTTCATTCACTAACTGTTTTACAAAAAAGATAATACATAATGTTGGATATAGAGAACATACTAACCCTTTATTTATTAAATCACAAATATTGAAATTCAACGATTGGATGCTTTTGCAAACGGCTAAAATTATGTCCAAAGCAAACTATAAGCTGCTACCCAAGAATGTACAACAATTCTTCTCAACAAAAGAGGAGAAATATAACCTTAGGGGAAAATCTCAATTAAAACATTTGTATGCTCGTACAACACTTAAAACCTTTAGCATATTTGTATGTGGAATTAAATTAAGGAATCAAAGAAATCAAACAAAGCACCAATATGATAAAGTTTAAATGACTGTTCAAACTACAAGTGTTCACAAAGTACACAGAACAAGAATTATGATGAACATCTTGAACCCTTTTTTTTTTCTTTTTTTTTTTTATTGAGACAAAGATTATTTACTGTATGTATTTAATATTTGTTTGCTTACTATGGTATATTATTTATTTATTATGTATTTATTCACTGTTCTGTTACAGAGAACAAGGAAATTGGATACAATTGCTATGGTATGAAAATGGGTAGGGTTAAATAAGCTCTGCTTCTTCCTACTCCTTTTCAGACGTGCTGTAATGAAACAACTGAAAATGTGTGATGCATTACATTGTATCGTATGCATATTGGATATAAACTGAAACTGAACTGAACTGAACTGATATATGGATTGCGTTCTCTATTTTACTCATTTGAGATGCAATTCTCTGCACACAAGCTTAGTAAATCAGCTTTGTATGCGCTATTAAGTTTGCACATGTTTTAATACATGCAAAACTCTAGTAGATCACCCCAAGTTGCACCGTAAGTAAGGTTGTGGTTTTGTTTAATGAGCTCTGGACCCTGTGTGTGCGCTAGGTCATCAAAATTGGGTACTGCGCCCCTTGCTGGGTAAGGTACCCCCTGTAGTTCAAGTGCCTGGTCAGCATGTCTGTCGGGGGAACCCTAACTAAGAACAAATATGAATATTGCTGCTATGGAGGGAGTGTTACCTATGTGTGTGTTCCTTTATCAGAAATTTTTATGAAGGAAATAATTCCTGGTAGGAGTTAATGGATAATATTTGGATATGAATAATTCAGTTCACATTTGTATACTCTATTTGTGGGAAATATTGTAACATATTTTTTAGCTGGGTTGAGTTTTCAGTCATTTGTATTCTTTTTTCAATGCTTTAACAGCACAATAACTTTCATGCAAAATACTAGAAAAATAGTCTTCAAATAATAATAATAATACATCTGGAATACTCTGTACATATCAGGTGTGTGTACACTTAAACTAGGCTACTTAACAAAACAATGAACCAGAAAATTGCATACAATTGTTGCTGCGTTTCCTTTGACTCTGACTCATTTTGTGGGTTTTTCAGACAGTGTGACTCCAGCCACAAAACTTCAAATCAGTTTTTTGTCGCTCACTTGAAAGGCCCGTTCAAAAGACTTGACTCGTTCGTGAACATCACGTCGCTAAAACGATTCCCACTTCTGACACAAAATTGTAATAGAAAAAATGATGTCCTAACTCCTAAGAACTTTAGAAGTTTATTACTTGAAAGAGCCGTTCAAAAGACTCAACTCATTCGTCAACGTCACATCTCTCTCAACAAGGCATCCAACTTCTGACACCGTATTGTTGTGGTGAAAATTCTGTCTCAACTCCTAAGAACTTGAGCAGTGTGATACCGTCGCAAAGAGGTCAGATAACATGTTGCATGAGAGCTCAGCGGCCAAGAGTTTCTTTATAACGCACGAAAACATTTCCTATGACTACTCAGGTAGCATGGGAGCTGTACGCTATAAATGTTTGAGTGACAGAAAAAAGGGGAAGCTCAAAGGTCATCTAAACGTTTTCAATCATGAGTGATGGAATGATTTGTTTTCATTGCCTTAACTAAATAGTCAATGCAATAATGTTGTCAAACAATGTTTTATGGTTTTATATGCAAACTATCTTGGTTCAAACATTGACAAGCAGCTTCTGGAGTTAAGTGTCGTATATAATGACTTTTTACAATGTTGTGTTTCAGTATATCAGTTCCTGCAGCAAAATGTTTCATTTTAACTCTCCAAAAAGTTCATGAAATCTGGGGTTCCCAATCACTGTACAGCAGCACATTACTATGCCTCTGTAAATGATTACATCTTTTTAAATATTTTTTTTTAAACTTTATTTCAAAATTAATAAAAATAATAACAATCAAAACAACTTTTTTGAATTTGAAAACATATTTTATTTTACTCCAAATAATAATTGTGTTCCACTAATTGACGTCAGATTTCACACTGAGTAAGTACCTTTGTAAGTAAATTGAGAAAACAATATTCTTTCAGTAGGTGTATATTTTGTGATATTTTCATCGTAAAATATGTGGCCTCTTCCAAAGCTAAAAACAGAAATCCTAATTTAATAATTTCAATAATGATCTACATTTCATAATTAGCCACCAACAATAGAGCATTTTTGGTCTACATTTCGTACCATTGGTATTGTGTCGTTTGAACTACAAATGCTCGAACATTAAATAAAATACCGGACCCACGCAAAGACCTTTGGGTAAGTCTTTACCATGTATAGAAACATCCACAGACGTCACAACTCACAGGTCTGAAAAATTCCAAGATTGTTTTATAAACATATTCAAACATTGATCCTGTAAATAATGTAAATAATTCAATGTATATACTCTGATGATTATCTTGTGTGATGACTGTATTATGATGTTAGCATATATTTGATAGTATATATCTGTATCATGAATCAATTTAGGTGGACCCCGGCTTAAACAAGTTGAAAAACTTATTCGGGTGTTACCATTTAGGATTAATTACGGAATATGTACTTTACTGTGCAATCTACTAATAAAAGTTTCAATCAATCAAAAAAAAAAAGGCTCGGGTTCTTTCTGTGTGGAATTTGCATGTTCTCCCCGTGACTGCGTGGGTTCCCCCCGGCTACTCCGGCTTCCTCCTAGGAGGTGAGGAGAGCAGTGAGCAGCAGTGGTGGCCACGCCCGGGAATCATTTTTTGTGATTTAACCCCCACTTCCAACCCTTGATGCTAAGTGCCAAGCAGGGAGGTAATGGGTCCCATTTTTATAGTGTGTGAATATTGTCTGTCTATCTGTGTTGGCCCTGCGATGAGGTGGTGACTTGTCCAGGGTGTACCCCGCTTTCCGCCCGAATGCAGCTGAGATAGGCTCCAGCACCCCCTGCGACCCCGAACGGGACAGGCGGTAGAAAATGGATGGAGGGAAGGACTGATTCAGATCCCAAACACACATAAGCATGTACCGTCAGGTTAGAAAAGTTGGTTTTGCGTGATAGGGCCCCATTAAAGCAGCATTCTGTGATTAATCTACATTCATACAATATTTTTTGTGATTAATCACTTGAGTTAACTTGGTATTTTTTCACGACCTTAATCAACTTTTTTTTTTGTGTGTGTTTTTGCATAACTCTACTGTGAAGGTGTCCTTTGGGCAAGGCATTATTTCAAACAAGGTAAGGGTGGAGAAAACCACATGGATATTGATTCTTAAATGTGGTGCAAGTGAGGCCTGCAGGTATGGCTGTGAGCAGAGCCGGCCCAAGGCATAAGCGTACCAAGCGCTTGCTTAGGGCCCCGCGGCCACCAGGGGCCCCCCAAAAGCAATTAACAAAAAATTCTTATTTTTTATTTTTTGCATGTACGAGTCTGACTGATGATTTTTAAATGATCAAAGATATGTTATTGTACAAAAACACAATTTTAGGTCAACAGAGTGCTGCTGCTGATCTAGGCCTAGTGATTCTTCCTGCCTCTCTTTAAATGTAAAGCTGCCTCTGCTGCACCTGTGACGTTTGCCGCCTACCGTGCAATGCCAGTGCGTACTGGGCATCAAAAGCGCAGATAGAGGCAAAACAATGTCACAAAAAAGGACATATCCTTCAGGTGCAGAAACAAGGAAGAAGAAGAAAGTGGAAGAGGAGAAAAAATGCCATGATAAAGGTATGTTTGCATGACTTGGTAATAAAAAGTTTATCAAAGACATTTGTAGCTGTAATTAGCTTTAGCTAGGTGACGTTAGCTAGCTAGCGCGGTGCTAGCAATATGTTTTTAGCATATGGTTACTAGTGAGATATGTTGTTTGCACAAATTGTTTGCAGCAGAGCACGGTAATTTATGTGAGTAAAATAAACATTATTTTTTACATCAACTCATAAGTTATGTGAAACTTCCCCAGGAGCATTGTTAAAATACTTTGGAGGCACAGAATCAGCCCAGAGCCAGTCCACATCCTCAGGCTCAACTGTGAGTGATGAATCAGGTGAGGAAAAGACTGTCACCATACAGTATACATTTAATTTCTTAGTATAAACATTACACCTGAAGGGAAATTAATATAGTCCAAGTATCTCATTAATATGTGTGCCTATATGTATGTATGTATGTATGTATGTATGTATTTCATCTTAGGTCAATCTCCATCCTCTACAGTGCTCTCTCACACACCTCCATCCTTTGTGCCCACTGTCCCCTCCATGTCTGAAACCACAGCTGATTTATCTAGTAAGTTAACTGCAACACACCCTTTATAATTGCTCATTGTACTGCAGAACATTCTGAGATTAATACTTATGTCCAACAGTGCAATTTAACGACGTTATAGGTCCTTCTTTTTTAGTCATTGTCTTTCTTTGGTCACTTCCTCAGCAACTTCCACCACAACGTCCCCTTCACACCATGGACCATCATCAGCTCCGCCAGTTGACCCAGCTGAGTGGGCTACTTTCCTCTCAGATTCAGACAGGACTGAGCAGGTGATCAGAGGACCACTGTCTATTAAGGAGAACTTTTCATTCCCCATATATTTGTTTGTAAACCGTTATGTTACCTTGCTTCTGGTAACTCTGTTCATTAATATTATTTAAGTATTTGCTTGATATTTAATTTAATTATGTGGTTTTTTGTACAATTGAATTTGTTCCTTTTTATATATATTTAAGTGATTTTATTGTTGCACTTTATTGTTTTTCTTGCACTACAAATTATTTTTGCACATTGCTGTTTCAGGTTTTTGTTACCAAAAATAATAAAGTGAATCAGAATCAGCTTTATTGTCCAGTTATGTTTAACACACATGGAATTTAACTTTAGTAGACTGCGCTCTCTTTGTACAAAGTAAACATTAAATATGAAAAATTAACTAAAAATATAAACTAGTAATTAAAGACTAATGTGTACAAGACTCATGAGACAAGATGACACTTTTACTGTAAATACAAAGGTTTATCACTTGGACTGTTCAACCCCAGGCCACTCTTGTAGCTGAATGTTTTCTACAATTTAAGATTAGGAACCATATGTGGCACTCTGGACATCATTCGTTCATTCCTTGGTATTATTTATGTTCTTAACTGGGCCACCCCCATATCTTTATAAATGACATGTCATTTGTAAAGACATGCCAGGCTGACAATAGGATAATGTAAACAACACTGCCAGAGCCGCAATGAGTTTATAGTAGGTGTGTGAATGATCAACAATCAATATTATTGGCAGAAATAGAGGGCCCCAAAATCAAATTTTGCTTAGGGCCCCATGGAGGCTTGGGCCGGCACTGGCTGTGAGGCAGGGCGTTGCAGAAAAGGAAAAAAAAATTATGCTCTGCAAATTTACCTTGAGCAAATAAAGCCGAGTTTGCATACGTTTTAGTCATTTTGTAACAACATCACTCCTGAGTACGCTATTTTACAGTGACGTGCGGTGAGGTTCATGGCTGGTGAGGCACTGACTTCATCACAGTCAGATTTACAAACATATGAACTCTAAGGAGTATCTTATTCACCATTTGATTGGCAGCAGTTAACAGGTTATGTTTAAAAGCTCATACCAGCATTCTTCCCTGCTTGGCACTCAGCATCAAGGGTTGGAATTGGGGGTTAAATCACCAAAAATGATTCCCGGGCGCGGCGCCGCTGCTGCCCACTGCTCCCCTCACCTCCCAGGGGGTGAGCAAGGGGATGGGTCAAATGCAGAGGACAAATTTCACCACACCTAGTGTGTGTGACAATCATTGGTACTTTAACTTAACTTTAACTTTACACATACAAACTGTAGCACACAAAAAAGCACATTTAATAAAAAAAAACGTTATTATAGACTTAGACTTCCTTTTTATTGTCATTCAAATTTGAACTTTACAGCACAGATAAGAACGAAATTTCGTTACATAAACTCAAGGTAGTCCAGGATAAAAAAGCAATAAGGTGCATATATAAATAAATAAATGTATATAAATAATATATAAATATATATATAAACTAAATAAATATATATAAATATATATAAATAAATAAATAGATTACTGTACAGATAAATATATTGCACTTTTCCACATGCGTCCACGTTTATGGATGTATTTTATATTGTCTTTTTTATTCCAGCGAGTTAATCCATTTTGGGGGGAGTTGAGGGGATAATTTAATTATGATGCGTTCAAGAGTCTTACGGCTTGAGGGAAGAAGCTGTTACAGAACCTAGAGGTTCTGCTTCGGAGGCTGCGGAACCTCTTTCTAGAGTCCAGCAGTGAAAACAGTCCTTGGTGGGGGTGGGAAGAGTCTTTGCAGATTTTCTGAGCCCTGGTCAGGCAGCGGATTTTTGCGATCTCCTGGATAGGAGGAAGAGGAGTCCTGATGATCTTTTCCGCCATCCTCACCACTCTCTGGAGAGACTTCCAGTCTGAGGCACTGCAGGCTCCAGTACAGACAGAGATGCTGTTGGTCAGCAGGCTCTCTATAGTGCTTCTGTAGAATGTGGTGAGAATGGGGGGAGGGAGCTGCGCTCTTTTCATCCGATGCAAAAAGTGCATGCACTGCTGTGCTCTTTTTACAAGAGTAGGGACCAGGTCATATTGTCAGTTATCTGCACCCCCAGGAACTTGGTGCTGCTTACTATCTCCACCGCTGTGCCGTTGATGTAGAGTGGAGCGTGGCTGAACTGGTGCTTCCTGAAGTCAACGATGATCTCCTTGGTCTTGTCGACATTCAGGACCAGGTTGTTGGTTCTGCACCAGTCAACCAGATGTTTCACCTCCTCCCTGTAGTCCATGTCGTTGTTGTCACGGATGAGGCCCACTACTGTCGTGTCGTCCGCATACTTCACAATGTGGTTGGTAGTGGACCTGGCGCAGCAGTCATGGGTCATCAACGTGAACAGCAGCGGACTCAGGACGCAGCCCTGGGGGGAGCCAGTGCTCAGGGAGATGGCACTGGAGGTTTTGTTGCCCACTCTCACAGATTGGGGTCTGTCGGTGAGGAAGTCAAGCAGCCAGTTGCATAGGGGGGTACTGAATCCTGAATACTGAATACTTAATTATGGTCTTACCTTTACTTATAAATGAAGTCCATGCGCAGCTCCTTTTGAACAAAAGCATCGATAACTTGTTTATAGAAGTCTTCCTTATCTTTCTTCAGTTTTAAAAGTCTCTCTGTCTCGATGGAGATGATCCTTTAATTATTACCTCCTGCTTCGATTGAAAGTCCAGTTTAGAAAACTGTTTTATTTTAGATATGTAATCCTCCGCTCGGGACGGTTTCCTGCTGGTCCCACTATGGACTGGACTCTCTCTGATGTGTTGGATCCACTATGGACTGGACTTTCACAATATTATGTCAGACCCACTCGACATCCATTGCTTTCGGTCTCCCCTAGAGAACGGTCCTCTCCAAGGTTTCTCATAGTCATTCACATCGACGTCCCACTGGGGTGAGTTTTTCCTTGCCCGTATGTGGGCTCTGTACTGAGGATGTCGTTGTGGCTTGTGCAGCCCTTTGAGACACTTGTGATTTAGGGCTATATAAATAAACATTGATTGATTGATAGTCCAGGCAAGAGGAAAAAACAAACGATCGCTGCTAACTGTTGCTGCTTGTTGTCACTTATTCTGCAGCCGAGTAGTCGCAAGAATGATCTCTGGGATCACTACCGCCCTCTACCACCAGGAGGCGGGATTACCGTGAGCCTCAGCCAGTGCGTCTTTTGCAGCCGTTTTATGATTGCTCAGCACAAGAAATACGTTACACACATACAGTTGTTGACAAAATACACTGTACATTATATACCTCAGCTAACTAAACTATGGAAATGTATAATATAATTCATATAGCAATACGGTCTCACTGCACAGCAGGCCAGCCGTTAGCCGAGTCATTGCGCAATCCATGGTGAGGCTCAACTCGGTGACTCACCGCAAGTCTCTTCTCAGTATTTGAATGGCAATTGTGAAAATTCAGCGATTTTTAATAAAAATAATCTAAAACTGGTGAAGTTAAATGGAACATAACTTTATAGTATAAATAAATGATAAATGGGTCATACTTGTATAGCGCTTTTCTACCTTCAAGGTACTCAAAGCGCTTTGATAGTATTTCCACATTCACACACACATTCACACACTGATGGCGGGAGCTGCCATGCAAGGCGCTAACCAGCAGCCATCAGGAGCAAGGTCACTGGATAGATATAAAAATGTAATTATTTTTTTTTGTTTTTACATTTTTTTTCTTTCCATGATGGCCTCCCCTGACTACACGTCAGGGGAGGCGGTAGCGACGTCACACGCAGGGTGTTTCCTGCAGGCATGCGCTCAATGACCAAACACAGCAGCCAATCAGAGGGCTCCATGCTAATGAGGGAGGAGCCTTTGAACGCAGGAGACTTTCCTTATGAATCTGCTCCTGGCTGGCTGGGGCGGACTTCTCGGCGCACACCGGCTGGCACCACATCCTCCTCACCCAACTCCAGAAGAAGCCCAAGAAGTACCCGCCGGAACAAACTACGAGGACTATCCTACAGGAGGACAGTTGTTTTTTGTTTCTCCTTTTTTAAAATTACCTCTCGTCCATCGCCATGGAGAGCGGGGATTCTTCTTCGGATCACAGCCGGCGTTTCTGCGTGTTGTCCTGGGATCAGGTGCGGCGTTTGGACTCCATCCTGGGGGAGGCTGTGCCCATCCACGGCCGTGGGAACTTCCCCACCCTGTCCATGAGCCCCAGACAGATTGTCCAGGTAAAAAAAACTAACAAAAAAACCCACAACAATAATTAAAAAAAGGTAATCATGCTCTAGTATGAATGCATGAAATGACACAGAGTGCTTGTTGAATTCGTTGAATTTGGAAAAGTCAATATGAGTTAATAACATGTTTGCACAGAACATCCAAGAAGTGACAAAGATGGCTCCTAGAATGTATGAAGCAGACATCTCACTCCCCTGCTATTCCGGTGTCTGACTTATGCCCCCCCCCCCGTGCCAGTCCAGACAGACTTGTATCTGCTTTTCTGTCAAAATTCCACTAATGCAGTCTCAGTCAGCCTGTCCCCACGTTGACACAACCCAGCATGAGCACATGAGCTCATACTTGAGGTTATGGAAAGATGAATGCTCCATTGAGCCATGCAGGAAGCATGCATGCAGCTTGGGGGCATATGCTTGGCCTCAGCTCAAATAAAAATTCCCTTGAGTAGGAATATGGATCCCCAGCAGTGAGAATAGTTTTCCTGGGACTTACTATATAAGGTAAGCCGTGCGTCCCTGCTAGGATTTCATGCTCCCCGCTGCCCCGGCAAGAAGCCCAATGTAAATCGGAGAGTCCACATTCCAGGATGTGACCTCAACGCCTGCCGGACTCTAAATTCCTCCCTGGTTTGCTCTCGGGCTGAGTCATTGTGCTGTTTTCGTTCGTGCGAAAAGGGGTTGCCTTAGAGAAGAAAAAAACACACAAAAAAACGGGGTTGTCTGTACTGTAGCCTGACCTAGTATGTATAAATAGATCCCCCTTGGTAACTCTCTCTCGTGGTGATCAGATGACAGACGCAAATCTGACAGGTCAGTAGAAGAAGAAGTGGGATTGCGTTAGGCAGTGGCATAAAGGAAGAGTTTACTACAGGCTGTTTCATGACTGACCCTAGTGATGGAGTAACGATGTGGTATGCTTTGGATCATGATACTATGGATGTGCCGAACGATCGGGCGTTTTTCCTGAGAAAGTATGATAGATAGATAGATAGATAGATAGATAGATAGACACTTTATTGATCCCCGGGGGGAAATTTAGGTCGAGTATGTGATTGGCATTGCTGATTAATTCAGTTTACTAACGGTAACAAAGGCCGCTCACACTGTATTTATACCCCCGGCTGACAAGCAGCTAGCAGCTAAGTATGTGTGTACTTTTGGGATGAAAATTGATAAAGCGATATATATTACAGCCTCCTGTTATAACAATATATATCACCATACATTATTTGGTATCTAAATGATAATAGAATCCAAAACGGGTTACAAAGGCTCCTAATTTAGCTGCTGACGTATGCGGTAACATGTCGTGTCATTTCCAGTTGTATTATTTTGTCAAAACTATTATTAATCTACTTGTTAATTTACTGTTAACAACTGGTTACTTTCTGTTGTAACATGGTTCTATCTACACTTCTGTGAAAATGTAATAAACACTTCTTCTTTTGTTGATACTTTAAATTAGTTTTGGGTGATACTACACATTTGGGTATCAATCCAATAACCCAGTAGTTACAGGGTTAGTTTGGACTAATTGGTCACAATTATAATCAGATAAAAACAAACTTATGGTGGTGTAACAACGTCAATTAAATTATAAAATTATGTTGTCTTGTTGACTCTGAATTAAATATATTTTTTTCTGCCTTTAAAGCCCCAGGGACTTATTTCCTGAGTTTGTAAACTGTAACAAAAACTACAATATTTTTCCATAGTTAAAAAATATCAATCTAACCACTGTGGTATCGACCTGATACTATCCTCGTTGATATTGTTACTGTCGATATTTATATCAATCCATCCACCTTTGTTTACATTCAAGACCTCTAGCTTGTGATTAGCATATACTCCTATGGTGTGTAACAATATGTTCAGCTATTCCTCGTCCTTCAATGATAAAGCTACGTCAAAGAAACAAAATAAGTAGCTTTGCACTGTGGAAGGGCGTTAGCCGATAGCAAGGAGGCTTGTCGCTGTCGAATTTGCAGGACATTGCAAGAATGTGTCATCAACATGCATTATCACAATATAACGGTACTATTAAAAACTCTATAGTCGGCCAAATTTATGTCATTTACATCATATATTGTCTATGTCGCGCAACCCTAGTCTCCATACACAGTGTGAAGCCGCTCCCCTAAAGGACTAATGATCACCTTCATTGCAGCAAATAAGATGCATTAAATATCATTATCACGTATACCATGATCACTGGAGCATGAGGCTGAACATGTTACACACCCAGAGCAAACCAGGATGCTAGTAGCCAAGCTAACTGCCAAGAAACAGCAAGAAATAAGTGCTTAGAGAACTTTAAGAAGTGTAGATAGAACCTCGTTGCAGCAGGAAACAGGAAATCAATAATAATAATATAAAATAATATTGATATAAATATTACATACAGTACAATAAATAAATCAGTAAAAAATGAGTAATACTATAAAATATAATCACATAAAAAATATAATAAATACATCAATAAAAACAGGACATTTTCAAGTAGATTATTAAAAGTCTAGAGAGAGGATAATATAACAACACTTTAAAAAAGACATGTCTTGTAAACAAGTTAAAAAAAAGAAGTTTTTCCAAGCGGTGGATGTTGCTCATCGTGTGTGGTAAAACGCTTTCGTTAAACCGTTTTCCAGGTCACTAGAGGAGGGGAAGGGAAACGTTTCTGACCCCTAATGACCCACAGGCTGGGAAGTTAAGCCACAAAGCAAAGGTTTTCGTTTTAACCACCCGCCAGTGTGGAGAGTCTGACGGAAAATATAAGTTTTGTGTGTGCGTGTGTGTGTGTGTGTGTGCGTGTGCGTGTGTGTGTGTGCGTGTGTGTGTGTTTGATGAGGTGAGACTGTATGCAGCGACGTTTGTGTTTGTCCTTCATGGCTTTCATTCAAACCCAAGCTGATTCTGTTGAAATGTCATATAAGAGGGCCATCTTCACTGTGCCTTGTCCAGGTGGTGCGGGCTCGGCTGGAGGACAAAGGCGTGTGCGTCAAAGACGTGCGGCTGAACGGCTCGGCCGCCAGCCACGTTCTGCACCAGGACACCGGTCTGGGCTACAAGGACCTGGACCTGATCTTCGGCGTGTCGCTAAAGGACGACCAGGCCTTCCGTCTGGTGAAGGACGTGGTGCTGGACTGCCTGTTCGACTTCCTCCCCGCCGGCGTCTCCAAGGAGCGCATCACGGCGCTGACCCTCAAAGAGGCGTATGTGCAGAAACTGGTGAAAGTCTGCAACGACACGGACCGCTGGAGCCTCATCTCGCTGTCCAACAACACAGGCAAGAACGTGGAGCTTAAATTTGTGGACTCTTTGAGGCGGCAGTTTGAGTTCAGCGTGGACTCCTTCCAGATTTGCCTCGACTCGCTGCTGCTGTTCGACCGCTGCTCGGAGACGCCCATGTCGGAGAGCTTTCACCCCACGGTGATCGGCGAGAGCGTGTACGGCAACTTCCGGGAGGCCATGGATCACTTGTGTCAGAGGAAAATAGCCACGCGAAGCCCCGAAGAAATCCGAGGGGGCGGCTTGTTGAAGTACTGCCATCTGCTGGTGCGAGGGTTCCGGCCCAACTCTGAGGCGGACATGAAGCACATGCAGCGCTACATGTGCTCGCGCTTCTTCATCGACTTCTCCGACATCGGCGAGCAGCAGAGGAAACTGGAGGCCTACCTTCAAAACCACTTCGCCGGCATGGAGCACAAACGATACGAGTGCCTGATGACGCTGCACCAGGTGGTGAACGAGAGCACCGTGTGCCTGATGGGCCACGAGCGGCGCCAGACGCTCAACCTCATCTCCACGCTGGCGCTGAAGGCGCTGGCTGAGCAGAACGCCATCCCCACGGTGACGAACGTTACGTGTTACTACCAGCCGGCGCCGTACGTGCGGGACATCAACTTCAGCAATTACTACGTCGCGCACGTGCAGGCGCCGCACATGTCGCCGTGCGCGACTTCCTATCAGACATGGCTGCCCTGCAGCTGAGATCAGAAGGATGACTTTTCTATCCTTTTTTTTTTTTTTTTTACAGAAAGAGCGTCGGACACAAAAAGAAGTTTGCCAAATGTGATTAAAAACTTGATCCTATTCTGCTGTATGTCCGATTGAGCCAACTCCTAACATCTGCTGGTCATTTTTTTATTTAACAAACAAAAAAAGGTGAAGAGTTATATAAGTAAACAATCTTTAGGAGGCAAAACTGCCAAGCCTATTTTCATACATTGAGCTTTTATTTTTGTAAAATGACTTCCTGGACCAAAGATGTACTTTTGTTTTCTCCTTCAGAAAGGGAATTTGTGTTTCTTGGTTTATGATTCCAAGTGCCTCAAGACGTCTGTAAACTGTGCATTCAGGTTTTTTTTTTCTAGAATACTCTGTCTTTTCAGGAGCAGGTGCATTCTTTTTGTCAGATTAAAAAAAAAAGAAAACTGATTTTTTTGGATGTCTTTTGTGTTTCAATCTTCGCTCTATAGCGGCTTTGATAACCAATCAGGCATTTACGCTGTCGATTCAGATACCAATCATCCATGAGTTAGATGACTGATATCAATACTGATCTCATGTATTATTTGTAACAGCTGTCATTATATGGAGCTATATTTTGTGCCATAATTGTGAGGTCGCAAAAGCAGATTTTAAGCACAGAAACATTAATTTTGTGAGCATATACATGCTATTTTGAGAAGAAATTACACTCAAGTGAATAATAAAATTGTTTGAGCGATTATAAAAAGGTATTTGTGCTTAATTAATGTGTAATTGCGTAATGTGTAATTTATTTTCAAAAAAGTGTGTATGTGCTTGCAAATGTAAATATTTGCGACCTCACAGTAATGGCACAAATATAACTCCATAAATAATAATAATAATAGTATTTCATACGCAATTACGTTCGATAACATCTTTAATGTCAAATATGTTAATATTAACTGATTGAAGAATAAAAACAATATATAGAGTATTATGCACCATTTGACATTCATCTGAACTCAATAAATTGCAGTGCATAGCAATAAAAATATTTCGTAAAGTAACAAAATTAAATATTAAAAGTACAAAACCCAATACGGTACCAAAAATGTAAACTTAGGTAAAAAACACAAAGCAACATTTGGCCTTTTAGTAGTGCAATTCTCTGCACCTGTGTACCAAAATACAGCCTGAAAGAACTTTAGATAAAACTGTTAGCAAATTTGGTGCAATAAATGACATGCATTCGAATAAAACTTTTAAAAACATTCCTGGATGACATTCTGACAATGAAATTGCATTTGTGTACCGATATTGGGGTCTTTTCTTAAGCTAATTTTAATTATGCAAGCGAGTACTCACCTGTGATTAATCATGATTAATCCAAATTCCAAAATGTGATGAATATGATAAAAAGATATAATCATTTGGGCTTGGAGTTGGGTTAGCAGCAGCAACAAGTGTCATGTTGGCATGTGTTGATGCGGTTGAGGCGCGATTTAAGTTGCTTAAAACAGTTGTGGATAAACACTTTTTTCCTGGACATAGTGTGCATGTTACATAAACATTCTTGCCTTTAATTTCAATGAGAGAAAAGTACTGCCGTGCTCATAGCCATAACTACCATTGAGGACACCCAGGTCATTTCCTCTGTATTTTTTGAAGTGACAAAAAGAAGAAGAGATGACTGACTTTGTGTAGGACATTGTATGCGCTGTACATCGCCATGAACGTGATCATCATCACTAATATACGATCTTTGGTCATGTCCAGCCCGCTACAACTCCAAACAAAGTCCACTTTTACTTACTTTAAAACATCATCCGATACAAACTGTGCTGTCAACATGAAATTAACATTAAATCATACTGAATGATCACCTGAATGAAATTGATGTGAAACGCTGTTGGTATAATAGCGATGTGGACAGCCTTTATGTAAGTTGTCTCTTGTCATGTCAGTCAGGTGATATTCTGTTCATTCAGATATAATTTCAGGCTGCCCAGCCCTTAAAGCAGAACACCTTTTGTGTAGGGCCTCTTAATATTTGGGGGATCCCGTTTTGTGTGAAGAAGCGCATGTCAAATAACCAGCAACACAAGACATTAAAACAGCATTGATAAATTGTTGATTTAGGTCCTGACGTTGAGCAAATCAAATATAACATTGAAACAACATGCTTTTTGACGACATTTAATCAATGTTGGGTTCTGACGTTGACTTGACCATTGAATCTTGGTCATTTCCCAACCAATTTTCTACAACACGAATACAACGTTGAAACGACATGCTTTTTGACAACATTTATTCAATGTCAGGTTGTGACGTTGATTTGACCTTTGAAATTTGGTCGTTTACCAACCGGCAACATGGATCCAACGCTGGACATCAACGTTGTCTCAGATCACAAATACAACTATTTTGCAACGTTGTTTCAAGTGTTGTGTCACACGTTCCTGGTCCCTCCCCTGCACGCCATCTAAGGGCAAGGGCCGGGCGTCTCTCTCAGCCTGCTGCAGCCAGCACAGGTGTGGCTGGTTCCAATCAGCCCAGCTGCTCCACATCCCAGCCATCAGAGAGCAGCCTACATAAACCGCTGAGAGCCGGCGTCCGACGCTTGAACGTTGACTCCTGTGGTCAGTATAGACAGCATTTAGAATTACAGTTATCTAGTAGTATTCTGTGAGTTAGTTAAAGGAGAACTTGGTGCTCGTTTGTTCCATGCTGATTCTGCTTTCTGCTTCATTCCAGGCTCCCTCCTCCACAAACCCAGTGTCTCCCACGCCTCGCCGCCTCCCCGGGATCCCTCCGCTCCTCCGTAAAGTTTCATTAAACTCTGTTATACTTTATTACTGCCTCCGTTGTCTTTGTCCTTGAGGGTCCCTGGTGCATTTGGTTCAACAGCTCTGGTCGAGCCTAACAGAACGTTCAAGCCAAAATGAACCAAACCGGGTCCTCAGGGACAGAGGGACAGAAGAACCCTGAATTACGAGAGCTTGTGTTTGGCCAGGCCACACAACTGTCCACTTTGCATGAAGAATTGAACAAAGCTTTTCCCACTGTTCAATCCCAAATTGCTGTGCTTGAGAAGACTTCACAAACTACTGTTGGTAATGTGGCTGCTCTGTCTGGCCAAGTGAATGACATTTCTGGAGTCTTGCTCGGCATACAGAAGACCCTGGAGGTCCTTACAGCACATGTTTCAGCTGAATCTAACTCTGCTTCAAGTTCTTCAAACCAGCCTGTTAACCCCGTCCTCCCCAGCACACAGCAGCCTCAGTCTGAGCCTGGCTTAGTCAGTCCTAGGCCATTTAATGGTGATTTTGGTCATTGCAGGGGCTTCCTGGCACAGTGTGAGTTACTTTTTACTCATCAGCCATCCAAATATACTTCTGATGGTTCGAAGATTGCTCTCATCATGTCCCTCCTGGTCGACGACGCTCTTAATTGGGCTATTGCAGCAGTAGAGAACAACCCTGTCTTTGCCACTAACTACTCTCAGTTTAAGAGTGAGTTTCAAGCTGTGTTTAACCACCCTACTGACGGACAAGATGCTTCCAGCCGTTTGCTAGTTATTCGCCAAGGGTCACGTTCTGTGGCTCAGTATACTTTGGAGTTCCGGATCCTTGCTGCTGAAAGCCAGTGGAACGACCACGCCCTTCTTAGTGTCTACCGCAAGGGGCTGAGTGATTCTATTAAAGATCTTTTGGTCCGTGACAGCCCACAGACTCTTAATGAGCTCATATCCCTGGCCCTTAAGATGGGAACACGACTACAGGAGCGCCATGCGGACCGAGCCCAACGAAGCTCTCCTCCTCCTTGGTCCAGTCGCTCTGCTTCAGTGACCCGCACTTCACCATCTCCTCGCTCCACTCCACAACCTCGACAGCTTATGCTCCCCCCTGCTCCCTCTTCACCCGGGCCTGCCGAGCCCATGGAGATCGGCCGGTCCCGGCTGACACTAGCTGAGAGGGAACAAAGGCTCACCAACCAGCTGTGTCTTTACTGTGGTGAGCCAGGACATTTCATCAAGGTCTGCCCGATCCGCCCAAAAGACCCAGCTCGCCGGTAGGGGCTATACTGGTGAGCCAAACAACTCTTCCCCAGCCCAAGAATCATTCCAACCGACTTTTCCCTGCAACCTTGACCTGGAATGAAGAGACACTGTCTGTTAGTGCCCTCATTGACTCCGGTGCAGACGAGTGCCTCATGGACATCTCTTTGGCTCACCAGGCGGGCATTCTTTTAGTTCCTTTAGATCGCACACTGTCTCCCCAAGCGATCGACGGACACTCCATGGGAACTATATCCTTTTCCACAGAACCCCTCACACTCACTCTGTCTGGAAATCACTCTGAAACCATCCGCTTTTTTGTTTTACACGCCCCAACAGCGCCCCTGGTGTTGGGTAGACCTTGGTTGGAGAGGCATGAACCTCACATCTCCTGGGCCTCTGGTCGTATTTTGGGCTGGAGCACCGCATGCCATGCAACCTGTCTGCGCTCCGCCCTGTCCCCTTCAAGCAGACCCAAACCCATGTCCTCTCCCCCCGACATCACTGGTGTTCCACCTGTTTATCATGACCTTGCCTTGGTATTCAGTAAGGATAAAGCACTCTCACTTCCTCCGCACCGGCCCTATGATATTGGCATTGACCTCCTGCCTGGGGCTCCCTATCCTAAGTCGCATCTCTACAACATCTCCCTACCAGAGAAGGAGTCGATGCACAACTACATTGCGGAGTCCCTGCTCTCTGGCATCATCAGGCCGTCGTCCTCGCCTCTGGGGGCAGGCTTCTTCTTTGTAGCCAAGAAGGATGGTGGTCTGAGACCTTGCATTGACTATCGTGGTCTCAATGACATCACAGTGAAGAATAAGTATCCACTTCCCCTTTTTAGTTCCACTCTTGAGCCACTCACTCATGCCCGAGTGTTCACTAAGCTTGATCTCCGCAATGCCTACCACCTAGTTCGGATCAGAGACGGTGACGAGTGGAAGACGGCCTTCAACACCCACCTTGGCCATTTTGAGTACCTTGTGATGCCTTTTGGGCTTTCCAATGCCCCGGCGGTGTTTCAAGCCCTCGTGAATGATGTGCTACGAGATATGCTAAACATCTTTGTGGTGGTGTATTTGGATGACATCCTTATCTTCTCCAGGTCTGTGGAGGAACACCACCAGCATGTCCGCCTTGTTCTCCAGCGGTTGTTGGAGAACCGCCTGTTCGTCAAGGCTGAGAAGTGTGTCTTCCACTCTGACTCTGTGACATACCTTGGCAACGTTGTGGAAGCTGGACAGATGCGTGCGGATCCTGCCAAGGTCAAAGCCGTGGAGGAGTGGCCACGTCCTACTAACCGGACTCAGCTCAGACGATTCCTGGGTTTCGCCGGTTTTCTACGCCGGTTTATCAAGGGTTACAGTCAGATCGCTGCCCCCCTTAATGCTCTAACCTCCGTTTCGCGTCCCTTTTCCTGGACGTCTCGAGCCGAGACAGCCTTTTCCAAGCTCAAGAGTCTGTTCTCCACAGCACCCGTGCTAATCCACCCTGACTCGACAAGACAGTTCATTGTCGAGGTGGACGCTTCTGACACAGGCATCGGAGCCGTCCTTTCCCAGAGGTCCGAAGAGGATCAGAAGATTCATCCGTGCGCCTATTTCTCCAGGAGCTACGACCCCGCAGAGAGGAACTACGACGTGGGAAACAAGGAGCTGTTGGCGGTCCACGACGCTCTGAAGGAATGGAGACACTGGTTGGAGGGAGCGAAGCTGCCGTTCATCGTGTGGTCAGACCACAAGAATCTGACCTACTTGAAGACGGCGAAGAGGCTTAACTCCAGGCAGGCCCGCTGGGCCTTATTCTTCAGCCGGTTTGATTTCACCCTCACCTACCGCCCAGGTTCCAAGAACGTCAGAGCGGACGCTCTCTCTCGTCAGTTCTCTAACGAAGATCCTGCTGTCCAGGAGGAATCGGATTCCGACACCATCCTGCCCCCTGCCCGGGTGATAGGTGTAGTCACGTGGGCCATCGACGCTGTGGTGAGGCAGGCCTTAGAGAACCAGCCCGACCCTGGCAACGGCCCTCAGAACAGACAGTTTGTTCCTGATGCCGTCCGTACACCGGTATTGGAGTGGGGGCACTCCAGCCGTGTTGCCTGTCACCCTGGAGAGCGCAGGACAGTTTCGTTCATTGCTCAGAGGTTCTGGTGGCCAACCCTCAAGAAGGATGTCAGGGAATTTGTGGCCGCCTGCACCGTCTGCGCCCGTAGTAAGGCTTCACACAGGCCTCCTGCAGGCCTGCTACAACCCCTTCCCATTCCGAGTCGGCCTTGGTCTCACATAGGTATGGACTTCGTTACTGGGCTTCCTGTGTCCCAGGGCTGTGACACCATTCTGACGGTGGTCGACCGATTCTCTAAAGCAGTTCATTTTGTCCCTCTCCCCAAACTCCCGTCTGCTGCTGAGACGGCTGACCTCCTAACCCTCCATGTTGTCCGCCCCCACGGCATTCCTTCTGACATCGTGTCAGACCGTGGTCCCCAGTTCATCTCCAAGGTGTGGAAGGCCTTTTGCAAGGGTATTGGAGCCACGGCCAGCCTCTCCTCTGGATACCATCCACAATCCAATGGGCAGACGGAGCGCGCTAACCAGACAGTTGAGGAGACTCTTCGCTGTGTTGCCTCCAGCAACCCCTCTTCTTGGGCTAAGTACTTACCCTGGGTGGAATATTCCCTCAACACCATGGAGAGCTCTGCCACCGGCATGTCACCCTTTCAATGCTCGCTGGGTTACCAACCCCCTCTGTTTCCCGAACAGGAAGTGGAGGTAGCAGTTCCCTCCACCGAAGCCCACCTCCGCCGGTGTCGACGCATCTGGGAGGCTGCCCGCGCTGCGTTACTCCGTGCCTCTGCACGTACCCAGCGTGGTGCCAACCGCCGGAGGGTGCGTGCACCTGACTATCAGCCTGGTCAGAAGGTCTGGCTATTGGCCCGGGACCTGCCCCTGCAGACGTCCCAGACTTCAACCCGCAAGTTGAATCCTCGTTATGTCGGACCCTACACTGTGGACAGTGTTATCAACCCCGTTGCAGTTCGTCTGAATCTCCCTCCTGCTCTTAAGGTTCACCCGGTGTTCCACGTGTCCCAGATTAAGGCCGTGACCACTAGTGCCTTGTCTCCCCCTACCTCCGCCCCTCCACCCCCCCGAGTCCTGGCTGGTGGTGATCCTGTTTGGACGGTTCGGAAGCTGCTCGCCGTCCGCCGCCGTGGGAAAGGATTCCAGTACCTGGTGGACTGGGAGGGCTTCGGCCCTGAAGACCGTAGCTGGGTGCCCCGTTCCTACCTGGCTGACCCCTCCCTGCTGGACGATTTCTATCGGGACAATCCAGGTGCCCTAGGACAGTCGTCCGGTGCCTCCCCTAAGGGGGGGGGTACTGTTGTGTCACACGTTCCTGGTCCCTCCCCTGCACGCCATCTAAGGGCAAGGGCCGGGCGTCTCTCTCAGCCTGCTGCAGCCAGCACAGGTGTGGCTGGTTCCAATCAGCCCAGCTGCTCCACATCCCAGCCATCAGAGAGCAGCCTACATAAACCGCTGAGAGCCGGCGTCCGACGCTTGAACGTTGACTCCTGTGGTCAGTATAGACAGCATTTAGAATTACAGTTATCTAGTAGTATTCTGTGAGTTAGTTAAAGGAGAACTTGGTGCTCGTTTGTTCCATGCTGATTCTGCTTTCTGCTTCATTCCAGGCTCCCTCCTCCACAAACCCAGTGTCTCCCACGCCTCGCCGCCTCCCCGGGATCCCTCCGCTCCTCCGTAAAGTTTCATTAAACTCTGTTATACTTTATTACTGCCTCCGTTGTCTTTGTCCTTGAGGGTCCCTGGTGCATTTGGTTCAACAGCTCTGGTCGAGCCTAACATCAAGGTCAGTTTTAAAGGACATGTGTGTATAATCAATGTTGTATCAATGTCTTGTGCCTGTTGGGATTACTGTAAATTATTGAATGACAAGGTGCTTTATATGAAATGTTACCCCAAACATATTCCTGCCCACGCCATGCTCTGTTACTGATATGAGAACAGATTTGCACAAGTTGGATTTAGTGGCTCCTGTGGCGCTGGTCAGTAAAACTTATTTTGCAAAGCACAAGGTCCTGGGTTCAAATCCCAGTCGTAGTTGAGCTTGTAGTAAGGTTTTTTAATTGATGCTTTAATGGTGGAAAATGGATGGATGGATGATGTTTGATAATGGTTTATTACAGAAAACTTCAGCTTTTCAATAAAAAAAGTGGATTGTTATAAAATCATACTAATTGTCAAAAATGTTTGATATACCTCAATGAAAGCTTTTGTTTTTCTTGAAATTGTGTTGTCCAAGGTAATATAATTCATATGATGCTGGGATATCCAGGATTTCAACCTTTCAAAGCTCCTCTTTAACCGCCAATTTTTAACTCGGTATTTGTCAAATCCAGTTTGAGATCACTACCTTGGAATTTCCCTGTCTCCGACTTGTTGCAATTTTAGTGTGCTTGTTGTTCAGTCAGAACATGGTCCACCCACCCAGCTAATAATCATCAGCGCTTTTACAAGGGTGTCATCATTACCACCCCTTCTCTCTGCATGCATGTGGCCGAAAACTGACACCTTGCGCTTCATTCAACCAAACTGTAGTAACATTCTCAGTATTGGCAACGATGGGAATTAATTAATTGGATTACTCGTTACTGAAAACGCCTATATTACCAACACCTCTGCTAGCCAGTGAAACGTGGGACTAAAAATAAATAGTGTCAGCCAGAGAGGACCGGTGTTTCGGCATTAATCGGCAATGGCGATCACATACTTTTTCATAAAAATGGACCATGGATCGACACATCCCCAGTATAAATGTAGGAAGAGAATCAGAAGGAAGTCACAGGTGCTGCTGAGCTTAGATGATGCAGAGCATGAGTGCTTGTTTGTCTTCGACTTGATGGCAACAAGCAGGCTGCTTTCCAGTCAGCAGGTCGCTTGAGAGGCATGTATACTTTTTGGCCGGGGTGAGTTGCATTTGTTAAGGATCCATTACAATCTGAGGACATGAACCATAGGGAAGCTTTTCTAAAGCACAATGGCTTTTTTTTAACAAAGGCGGGCCTGTTCTGCCGCCATGATACGGCTGCAAAGCCAGTCCTGTTTGCATGACTGCCACCACAATATCCGAGTACAAGAAGACGCAACCCTGGTCCTTGGAACCCCAGAACCTTCTTGTCGCATTCGGCTTTGAATTTGTGAGGACGAAATGCTTTTTCGTTGCAAAAGTCTGGACAGAGTTAGCCCGTTCAATAATAATCCATTGAGGATGTTTATTTACTCAACTGCAGAGAGTAACAGGTGTCTCTTAAGGGCAAGGACACATTGGCATAATATAATATTGTATACTGTATATTAGGGCTGGGCGATATATCGATACACGCGATATATCGCGGGTTTGTCTCTGTGCGATATAGAAAATGACTATATCGTGATATTGGAGTATACGTTCTCACGCAGTTGCTTTTAGCTGCTGGCATTACACTACAGGCTCTCCTTGCTCTTTCCTGTGTCTCTTTCTCACAGACAGACAAGCGCACCTTCTTACACACGTCACATACTGTCACGTCATACGTCACATACGTATACACCCTCGCGCAGCAAAGAGGTAGCAGCATGGGTAACGTTAGCTGTGATGCTAGCGCAGCCGTGCGAGTGGTAATACGAGAGAGAGAAGGTGCGAATCTGGTAACAAATAAAGGAATAATTAATTCCCCCAAAAAACAGCAGGGGGTCCATTGTCTGGCGGTGGTTTGGCTTCAAGTGGGAATATGTCGAACAGACAACCGTAATTTGTCAAGTGTAGGGCAAAAGCGTTGCTATAAAAAGTAGCATTACTGCTAATATGTAGCATCATTTGAAAAGTCACCTGCTAGAGAATGAAGAGTGCTTACTCCGCATGTCAACATCTCCGTTCGGTGGCACACGCCCACACCATCAAAATGCCGAGGCAAACATTTCCAGATCAACACCGTATGAAAAAAATAGGGATTTTTTAGTTGTGATTTCCTTCTCTGCATGAAAGTTTTAAAGTAGCATATATTAATTTAGTATGAAGAAGAATGTTTTAATGTAGACACATAGAATCATCATACTGCTGTGATTATATGCATCAATTGTTCATTCAAGGCTAAGGCAAAATATCGACATATATATCGTTTATCGCGATGTGGCCTTAAAATATCGCGATATTAAAAAAAGACCATATCGCCCAGCCCTATGTATATATATATATATATATCCACAACATTACGGGCCTGATCTATTCTAAATGTTTGCGTGTTTTAAAACAAGGTTGTGTAAGTGCAATCCATAGACTGTTGGTCTTCATGAATATGCAGTAGAAATGGGATTTATGGCTTTTTGAAGGGAGCCGGATCTTGAGGAGCAATTGTTTTCAAAGAGCTGTTTAAAAGACTGGCTCGATATGATGGTTCTTATTTTTAACTGCTTTTTTATTCAATGAAACAATCCCTGGTAGCAGTTATAAGATATCAGTCGTGCATCATAATATCTTTGATGTATACCAATTTTGGTGTTAATTATTCTGAAACATTGACTTTATATTTATTTTTGTTGTGTTTTCTTTGCAAACATTCCGTAAGGCACTGTCACATCCAAGCTGTGTACGGCAAGGATGGGACTTTGCTGACTTCAAGTGAGGAAGTCGTGGGGCGTTGGAAAGAGCACTTTGAGGAACTCCTGAACCCAAATACATCAGACACACCCTCCCTGATAGGAGCAGGGCCTGAGGATGATGGGGGATCGACGTCGATCTCTCGGAGTGAAGTCACTGAGGTAGTTAGACAACTCCACAGTGGCAAAGCTCCGGGGGTTGACGAGATCCGTCCAGAAATGCTGAAGGCTCTGGGTGTTGATGGGCTGTCTTGGTTGATACGCCTTTTCAACATTGCGTGGAAGTCTGGGACAGTGCCGAGGGAGTGGCAGACTGGGGTGGTGGTTCCCCTTTTCAAAAAGGGGGACCAGAGGGTGTGTGCTAATTACAGGGGTATCACACTACTCAGCCTCCCTGGGAAAGTTTACGCCAAGGTACTGGAAAGGAGGGTCCGGCCGATAGTCGAACCTCAGATTCAAGAGGAGCAATGTGGATTCCGTCCTGGTCGTGGAACAACTGACCAACTCTTTACGCTTGCGGGAATCCTGGAGAGAGCCTGGGAGTATGCCTATCCAGTCTACATGTGTTTTGTGGATTTGGAGAAGGCGTATGACCGCGTCCCTCGGGAGATCTTGTGGGAGGTGCTGAGGGAGTACGGAGTGAGGGGAACCCTGTTGAGGGCCATCCAATCTCTGTACAACCAAAGCGAGAGTTGTGTCCGGGTGCTTGGATGTAAGTCGGATCCGTTTCCAGTGGGGGTTGGTCTCCGCCAGGGCTGCGCTCTGTCACCTATCCTGTTTGTGATTTTCATGGACAGGATTTCTAGGCGGAGTCGTGGCCATGGCGGAGAGGGTATACGTCTCGGGGGGCTAAAGGTTGCGTCACTGCTGTTTGCAGATGATGTGGTCCTGATGGCACCTTCGGTTCGTGACCTTCAGCTCTCACTGGATCGGTTCGCAGCCGAGTGTTCAGCGGCTGGAATGAGGATCAGCATCTCCAAATCTGAGGCCATGGTTCTCAGCAGGAAACCGATGGTTTGTACAGTCCGGGTAGGGGACAAGACTCTGTCCCAGGTGGAGGAGTTTAAGTATCTCGGGGTCTTGTTCACGAGTGAGGGAAAGATGGAGAAGGAAATCAGCCGGAGAATCGGAGCAGCTGGGGCAGTATTGCAGTCTCTCTGCCGCACTGTTGTGACGAAACGGGAGCTGAGCCAGAAGGCAAAGCTCTCGGTCTACCGAGCTATCTACATTCCTACTCTCACCTATGGTCATGAAGTGTGGGTAATGACCGAAAGAATAAGATCGCGGATACAAGCGGCCGAAATGAGTTTCCTCAGAAGGGTGGCTGGCATCTCCCTTAGAGATAGGGTGAGAAGTGCAGTCACCCGAGAGAGACTCGGAGTAGAGCCGCTGCTCCTTCGCTTGGAAAGGAGCCAGCTTAGGTGGTTCGGGCATCTCGTGCGGATGCCTCACGAGCGTCTCCCTAGGGAGGTCCTCGTTGCACGT
Organism: Entelurus aequoreus; assembly: GCF_033978785.1. NCBI lineage: Eukaryota > Metazoa > Chordata > Actinopteri > Syngnathiformes > Syngnathidae > Entelurus > Entelurus aequoreus. The sequence continues at coordinate 42,476,890 of NC_084741.1, read as the reverse complement.
CCCACTGGGAGGAGGCCCCGCGGCAGGCCAAGGACCAGATGGGGGGATTACATCTCCTCTCTGGCCTGGGAACGCTTCGGGATTCCCCAGGAGGAAGTCGCAAATGTTGCTCTGGAGAGGGAAGTCTGGGGGTCTCTGCTGGAGCTGCTGTCCCCGCGACCCGATTCCGGATAAGCGGTTGAAGATGGATGGATGGATGGACTGTCATATCCCCATACTTAAATAGGGACATCACTTTTTTGAATTTTCTCAAAAACCTAAACAACTTTGCTTGAATAAAATGTAGTTTAAAACATATAAATAAATTAAAAAAATTAGTACTTCAGAAAAATGGGAATATTACACAAAAATGTACAATCAGTCAATCAAGCAATCAACGTTTATTTATATAGCCCTTAATCACAAGTGCCCCAAAGGTCTGCACAAACCACAACAACATCCCTTGATCTGAAACCCACATTCAGGCAAGGAAAAACTCCAAAAGCCCAAAATGGGAAAAAAAAGAAACCTTGGGAAGGGGCTGCAGATGTGTGGACCACCACCTGGGTGACCGTCTGGCTGCAATGGATGCCAAGTGGGTACAGTTTTTACATTATTCATGATAACGTGAGAGTCCAGTCCATTGGGAGGTTGCAAGAGGGTCGTAGGAGGTCTTCTTCCATGTTGTGGAGGAGTGGACTTGGAACAGCTAGTGCCTCCTCCAGACTAGTACCTCTCCAGAGAGTATCCGTGGCCACCTGGTAACGTTTCCATGCAGGACAGGGGGACAGAAAAGAAAATTGGCAGATCAACTGGTCCAAAACAGAGTCTATTTAAAAGCTAGAGTGTATAGACGAGTAAGGTGGGGCTAAAATGCTTCTACAGAGGTAGCATCTGTAATTTACGTAGGGCATTCCAGAGTACTGGAGCCAGAACAGAAAACACTCTGAAGCCTGCAGATTTTTTTTGGGCTCTGGGAATCGTTAATAAGTCGGAACATAGATTTCTGGCGGGAACGTAGCAAGATAAACTGCTGCTAATTTTATAGTTGCACATGCTATTTAGCACTTGTTATTTGCATCTTAGTAGATCAGTGTTACTTAAAGGCCTACTGAAACCCACTACTACCGACCACACAGTCTGATAGTTTATATATCAATGATGAAATCTTAACATTGCAACACATGCCAATACGGCCGGGTTAACTTATAAAGTGCAATTTTAAATTTATCGCTAAACTTCCGGTTGGAAAACTCCTTTGGATATGACGTATGCGCGTGACGTAGCCAGTAGAACAGAGGTATGGCTCCCCCATTGAGGCCAATACAAAACAGCTCTGTTTTCATCTCAGTATTCCACAGTATTCTGGACATCTGTGTTGGTGAATCTGTTGCAATTTGTTCATTGCATTATGGAGAAAGAAGCTGAGCAAGCAAATAAGAAAGTTGTCGGAGTATTTTGCGAGGGACGTCAGCAACACAACACAGCCGGTGTTTCATTGTTTACATTCCCGAAAGATGCAGTCAAGATCGAAGAACTCGGACAACAGAGACTCTTACCAGGAGGACTTTGACTTCGATACACAGACGCCTGTAGAGAACTGGGACAACACAGACTCTTACCAGGATTACTTTGATTTGGATACACAGACGCAGACGCGGTACCGTGGGTACGCAGCTGCGCTTCCAAACATTTGATCGCTTGCCCGTACGTGCGTGTCACGTACGTAACTTTGGTTAAATATATAAGCTTTATGAACCTTGGGTTAGGTGAACGGTCCTTTGGGCTGAGTGATTGTGTGTGTTGTACAGGTGTTTGAATTGTATTGGCGGGTTATATGGACGGGAGGTAGTATACTAGCTCCTAGCTCCTAGCTATAGCTAGGAGCTAGGAGCTAGCATAACAAACACCTAGGTGTTTTTATGCGGGATTAATTTGTGGCATATTAAATATAAGCCTGGTTGTGTTGTGGCTAATAGAGTATATATATGTCTTGTGTTTATTTACTGCTGTAGTCATTCCCAGCTGAATATCAGGTCAGACCCGCGCGCTTCCAAACATTTAATCGCTTGCCCGTACGTGCGTGTCACGTACGTAACTTTGGTTAAATATATAAGCTTTATGAACCTTGGGTTAGGTGAACGGTCCTTTGGGCTGAGTGAGTGTGTGTGTTGTGCAGGTGTTTGAATTGTATTGGCGAGTTATATGGACGGAATCCCGTCCATATAACCCGCTCGAGCTATAACTAGCTCGAGCTAGTAGCTAGGAGCTAGGAGCTAGCATAACAAACACCTAGGTGTTTTTATGCGGGATTCATTTGTGGCATATTAAATATAAGCTTGGTTGTGTTGTGACTAATAGAGTATATATATGTCTTGTGTTTATTTACTGTTGTAGTCATTCCCAGCTGAATATCAGGTCACCCCCGGCTCTCACAGCATCTTCCCTATCTGAATCACTTCCACTCCCCACTAGTCCTTCACTTGCACTTTCCACAAATTTTTCATCCTCGCTCAAATTAATGGGGAAATCGTCGCTTTCTCGGTCCGAATCTCTCTCACTTCTGGCGGCCATCATTGTAAACAATAGGGAACTTTGCGGATATGTTCAACCGACTACGTCACGCTACTTCCGGTAGGGGCAAGCCTTTTTTTTATCAGATACCAAAAGTTGCGATCTTTATCGTCGTTGTTCTATACTAAATCCTTTCAGCAAAAATATGGCAATATCGCGAAATGATCAAGTATGACACATAGAATAGATCTGCTATCCCCGTTTAAATAAAAAAAATTCATTTCAGTAGGCCTTTAACTGAAATATCCATTGCATGGTGGGGTAATGGGACACAACTCATCTGAATAGGTTCGATGGCCGGACAGGGCCTCAACACCCAGCCATTGTCAATGAATGTCCATTCACACTTATAGACCATTTTAGAGTCTTCAGTTAACATAAAACACATTTCAAGCAGAGTTTCAAGCCCTTAATCCCATGACAATGTGGCCAACATGCTAACCACTCGTCTACCAAGCCGCCCTGCTCAAACATTACATAAATTATAATGCAAGGTTGCCAACAGGCATCAAATCAAAGTGACAGCTATCACCCTGGTGTTGTTTCCAATACAAAGTGAGTGGAGGAGGTCTGGTCTAAACTGCTCTGTTGAATTGAAGTACTGCTTGTGTTATAAAACATGCCTGTTTGGCTACATACCTTTAACGAGGCTTGCAACACAGCCCAGCGCTCATTTCCTTTATTCTGTTTAGGGTTACGGGAAAGCTGGAGCCTATCCCAGCTGACTTTAGGCGAGAGGTAAGGTACACTCTGGACGGGTCACCTGTCAACAACCATTGATACCCACTAGCATGAAGGTTTTTTGGAACGTGGGAAGAAGCAAAAGTACCTGGAATAAACCCACGCCAGCACAGAGAGCAGGGGCGTATAGCACCATATTCTGGGCCCCCATACACAGGACTCCTCAAGGGCCCCCCATCCTACCCTAAACCCAATGTTGCGGCCCCATACACACACACACACACACACACACACACACACACACACACACACACACACACACACACACACACACACACACACACACACACACACACACACACACACACACACACACACACGGTATGTTTACATGCACTAAAAAATGAAATATTGCATGAAATTGATTGAAACCAGCTTTTTAAAACACACGTAAACACCTTAGTTAGGCTTTTGACTTTTTAAATTGGGAATAAATGGGATTAATATATTTAGAATTTATCTAGATACACCCCCTAAATAATTTGGTAAAGGAATTTTTTTTTTTTTTTTTTACAAAAAAGTATCAACAAATTCAATAGAAAAATGGCCAAAATATAATATTTGATAATTGTACAACCTGCCATTATTCACTTAAATACAATTATTCATAAATCTGATACATACAGTATAGGATTATCATCAATGGATAATATGAATCATAATAGTCCTCATTGTATTATGATGATTATTATTCTTTAGAACTTGACGCCTCTGTTTGTAACTTTAATCGAGGGTCATTGAACATACGACAGTTATGTGCAGTGAGACGCAAAAGGGAAAATTAAACCAAACTTTCTCCTATCCTGCCACAAATGTTATTTTAATTTTATTCTTACCTTTCTTGTAAATGTTGGTGCTGTGTGTACAGGTAAATGCTTAAATATGAACTATGAAATGTGTGTTGAGTGAAGTGTTTGAAGCTAGCTGGTTTGCAGCTATCCAGTTGAACAGATAATTTTGCATTTTTGATAAGGGATGCAGTAAGTATTTATTTGTTATTTTTTTATATCAACATTTATGACGTCGCTTTTTAAAAAACGTACATCTTTATATATATGTACTTGTTATTTTATATACTTTTTAAAATGTATTTATATTTTAAAAATACAAAAGGAATAATAATAACAATAATAATAATTAAAAATGTATAAATAAAACTTTAAATATTAAATCAATCAATCAATCAATCAATGTTTATTTATATAGCCCTAAATCACAAGTGTCTCAAAGGGCGGTACAAGCCACAACGACATCCTCGGTACAGAGCCCACATACGGGCAAGGAAAACTCACCCCAGTGGGACGTCAATGTGAATGACTATGAGAAACCTTGGAGAGGACCGCATATGTGGGTAACCCCCCCACCGAAAGCAATGGATGTCGAGTGGGTCTGACATAATATTGTGAAAGTCCAACACATCAGCGAAGGTCCAGTCCATAGTGGGGCCAGCAGGAACCATCCCGAGCGGAGACGGGTCAGCAGCATAGAGATGTCCCCATCCGATGGACAGGCTAGCGGTCCACCCCGGGTTGGGAGCAGAGTAGAAAAGAAAAGAAAAGAAACGGCAGATCAACTGGTCTAAAAAGGGAGTCTATTTAAAGGCTAGAGTATACAAATGAGTTTTTTTTTGTTTTTTTTTTATTTTAAATTTTTTTTTTATGTCCTGCCCAGCTTCTCGGGCAAATCATATAGCAGATGTAGATGCCCATATCGGCTGTTCAGATTTACTTTACAAAAGAGAAGTGTAGGATACTTCTCTTGTTGCCTTACTTGTATTTTGACTTTATTAAATGTATTTATATTATCATTTGGTGCAGCCGGGCCGGAGCAGGAGGGGATAGAAAGAGAGAAAAAGGAAGACAGAGGGGGGAATTGTGGGGACAAGAGGGGGATTAGACAGAGAGACAAAAACAACAACAGCAAACACAACAACAACAACAACAACAACAGAGCAACATCAGCAAATACGACATGTACAAATATGATGGTAAAAGTAATAGCAAATAAGCAGTTAGCGAAAATTTAAAAAAAAATACAGAACTGAGCATTATTACACTAAAAATGGAGCAATATGAATACCAATAGAAATAGTGCTATTGATAATAAACAATACCAATACTTTACCTTTATTATCAACAATACAATTGTTCAAATGCAACAATACATATACGTAATGATAACTTCAGATACGAAAGAATGCAGAAAAATGGAGGGGAAGAAAGAGAAGCAACCTTAACCTTGTAGATTGTTATAGTAACAATAGGTTAAGCTTTGTCAGTGTGCCATGTGTTATACCCAGTTTACCCTAGGGCAACAACGTTAATGTATGTTTGATGAAACGTGATTATGTGCATGAGTGTATGTGTGCATATGTACTTGAATATGTACAGTACTTCTCTTTCTTCCCCTCCATTTTTCTGCATTCTTTCGTATCTCAAGTTATCATTAAAAAAAAAAAAAGACAAAAAAAAAAAAAAAAAAAAAAGAATATGTACAGTATGTGTATGTGTGCTTGTACAGTGAATGTATATGTACAGTATGTGTATATGTGTGTACAGCGAATGTATATGTACAGTATGTGTATACAGTATGTGTGTTTGAACAGTGAATGTATATGTACAGTATGTGTAAATGTGTGTTTGTACAGTGAATGTATATGTACAGTATATGTATGTGTGTGTTTGTACAGTGAATGTATATGTACAGTATGTGTATATGTATGTTTTTACAGTGAATGTATATGTACAGTATGTGTATACAGTATGTTTGTATAATGAATGTGCGTGTGGATGTACGAACTTTGAGTGTGTAAATATGTACTGTATTTATTTGTATATGTATGTGGGAGCGTAGGTACCTATGTATGTCTGTATGTATGTGTGTGAGTATATGTGAATTTGCATGTACAATACATTTGACTCCCAGTGTGTGCGGGAGCCAGAGTACGGCCCCAGCCTCCCCGAGAACCCATCCCACAAACAGTAGGTGTGGTGCCCAGGGAACCAGGGGCCACCGCCCCCACGCAGCCAAGCCGGACAGCGACAGGAACCCCAGAGCCTGGCCCACCGTTCCGCCCACAAGGGCCAGCAGCAGGCCGCAGACAGACGCACCCGGCAGAGGACAAGGCACGAGAAAAACAGGGGGCAGCCAGACCCCAAGCCAGCGAGAGACCACACCCCACACGGACAGAAAGGCGGGACGCCCCGCCCGAGGGGCCCGGAGACCCCCCGCAACCGGACGGGAAGACCGCCCCCGCCCCACCGGCAACAGGGCCCCCACGAGCCCCCCCCCACCCCCGGAGAGCGCGGCGAGGCCAGCCCACGGCCACCCCACCCAAGCCGGCCGCCACAGGACCACCCAGCACGGGGCCACAGGAACCACCCACCCCACCCGCAGGGACCCCAATGATGGAGATGGAACAACCAGCAACCGCCCCGCCGAGTCCCCCCCTGAGGTAGGGGAATAAATAAATAAAATAAATAAATACATAATAATAATAATAATAATAATAATAATAATAAAATATATTTTTAAAAAAAAAGGAAAAAAAAAAAAGGAAAAAAATATAGAAATAATTAAATCTATTTATAAAAAATAAATAAATAAATAAATTAAAAAAAAAAAAAAAAAAAAATTAAAAGAAGATCACAGACATGCTGACACACAAGGTCGCTACCCCAACAACTGGCCGACTCGCAGCACCTCGGAATACCCTGCAGCACCAAGCCACCACAGTAGACGCACGGACCAGACCCAGCATTTTCCCACCTAATACAAATGAGTTTTAAGATGAGACTTAAATGCTTCTACTGAGGTAGCATCTCTAACTTTTACCGGGAGGGCATTCCATAGTATTGGAGCCCGAATAGAAAACGCTCTACAGCCCGCAGACTTTTTTTGGGCTCTGGGAATCACTAATAAGCCGGAGTTCTTTGAACGCAGATTTCTTGCCGGGACATATGGTACAATACAATTGGCAAGATAGGCAGGAGCTTGACCGTGTAGTATTTTATACGTAAGTAGTAAAACCTTAAAGTCGCATCTTAGGTGCACAGGAAGCCAGTGCAAGTGAGCCAGTATAGGCGTAATATGATCAAACTTTCTTGTTTTTGTCAAAAGTCTAGCAGTCGCATTTTGTACCATCTGTAATCTTTTAATGCTAGACATAGGGAGGCCCGAAAATAAAACGTTACAGTAATCGAGACGAGATGTAACGAACGCATGGATAATGATCTCAGCGTCGCTTGTGGACAAAATGGAACAAATTTTAGCGATATTACGGAGATGAAAGAAGGCCGTTTTAGTAACACTCTTAATGTGTGACTCAAACGAGAGAGTTGGGTCGAAGATAATACCCAGATTCTTTACCGAGTCGCCTTGTTTAATTGTTTGGTTGTCAAATGTTAAAGGCCTACTGAAATGAATTTTTTTTATTCAAACGGGGATAGCAGATCTATTCTATGTGTCATACTTGATCATTTCGCGATATTGCCATATTTTTGATGAAAGGATTTAGTATAGAACAACGACGATAAAGATCGCAACTTTTGGTATCTGATAAAAAAGGCTTGCCCCTACCGGAAGTAGCGTGACGTAGTCAATTGAACATATACGCAAAGTTCCCTATTGTTTACAATGATGGCCGCATGAAGTGAGAGAGATTCGGACCGAGAAAGCGACAATTTCCCCATTAATTTGAGCGAGGATGAAAGATTTGTGGATGAGTAAAGTGCAAGTGAAGGACTAGTGGGGAGTTGAAGCTATTCAGATAGGGAAGATGCTGTGAGAGCCGGGGTGACCTGATATTCAGCTGGGAATGACTACAACAGTAAATAAACACAAGACATATATATACTCTATTAGCCACAACACAACCAGGCTTATATTTAATATGCCACAAATTAATCCTGCATAAAAACACCTACGTGTTTGTTATGCTAGCTCCTAGCTCCTCTGCTAGCTCCTAGCTCCATAGAACACGCCAATACAATTCAAACACCTGATCAACACACACAATCACTCAGCCCAAAAGACCGTTCACCTAACCCAAGGTTCATAAAGCTTATATATTTTTAAAAAGTTACGTACGTGACGCGCACATACGGTCAAGCTATCAAATGTTTAGCAGCCAAGGCTGCATACTCACGGTACCTGATATTCAGCTGGGAATGACTACAACAGTATATAAACACAAGACATATATATACTCTATTAGCCACAACACAACCAGGCTTATATTTAATATGCCACAAATTAATCCTGCATAAAAACACCTACGTGTTTGTTATGCTAGCTCCTAGCTCCTCTGCTAGCTCCTAGCTCCATAGAACACGCCAATACAATTCAAACACCTGATCAACACACACAATCACTCAGCCCAAAAGACAGTTCACCTAACCCAATGTTCATAAAGCTTATATATTTTTAAAAAGTTACGTACGTGACGCGCACATACGGTCAAGCTATCAAATGTTTAGCAGCCAAGGCTGCATACTCACGGTACCTGGTATTCAGCTGGGAATGACTAAAACAGTAAATAAACACAATACATATATTTACTCTATTAGCCACAACACAACCAGGCTTATATTTAATATGACACAAATTAATCCTGCATAAAAACACCTACGTCTTTGTTATGCTAACTCCTAGCTCCTATGCTAGCTCCTAGCTCCATAGAACACACCAATACAATTCAAACACCTGATCAACACACACAATCACTCAGCCCAAAAGACCGTTCACCTAACCCAAGGTTCATAAAGCTTATATATTTTTAAAAAGTTACGTACATACGCAAAAAAAAAGTTGCGAACATACGGTCAAGCGATCAAATGTTTAGAAGCCAAAACTGCATACTCACGGTAGCACGTCTGCGTCTTTGTCATCCAAATCAAAGTAATCCTGGTAAGAGTCTGTGTTGTCCCAGTTCTCTACAGGCGTCTGTGTATCGAAGTCAAAAGTCCTCCTGGTTAGAGTCTCTGTTATCCGAGTTCTTCCATCTTGACTGCATCTTTCGGGAATGTAAACAAAGACGCGCCGGCTGTGTACTGTTGTTGCTGACTTCGTTCGAAAAATACGTCCGTTTCGCACCGACAACTCTCTCCATAATGCAATGAACATAATTGCAACAGATTCACGGACACAGATGTCCAGAATACTGTGGAATTATGAAATGAAAACAGAGCTTTTTCGTATTGGCTTCAATGTGGAAGGCATACCCGTGTTCCCCGGGCTACGTCACGCGCATACGTCATCCTCAGAGGCGTTTCGAACCGGAAGTTTAGCGGCAAATTTAAAATGTCACTTTATAAGTTAACCCGGCCGTATTGGCATGTGTTATAATGTTAAGATTTCATCATTGATATATAAACTATCAGACTGCGTGGTCGGTAGTAGTGGGTTTCAGTATCAATCAATCAATCAATGTTTATTTATATAGCCCTAAATCACAAGTAGGCCTTTAAGGTGGTATTATTAAATAGATGTCGGTGTTGAGCAGGACCGATAATCAGCATTTCCGTTTTCTTAGCGTTGAGTTGCAAAAAGTTAGCGGACATCCATTGTTTAATTTCATTAAGACACGCCTCCAGCTGACTGCAATCCGGCGTGTTGGTCAGCTTTAGGGGCATGTAGAGTTGAGTGTCATCAGCATAACAGTGAAAGTCAACACCGTATTTGCGTATGATGTCACCTAGCGGCAGCATGTAAATACTAAAGAGTGCAGGGCCAAGAACCGAACCCTGGGGAACTCCGCACGTTACCTTAACATAGTCCGAGGTCACATTGTTATGGGAGACACACTGCATCCTGTCAGTAAGATAAGAGTTAAACCAAGACAAGGCTAAGTCTGACATCCCAATACGCGTTTTGATACGCTCTAATAAAATATTATGATCAACAGTATCGAAAGCGGCGCTAACATCAAGAAGCAGCAACATAGATGACGCATCAGAATCCATCGTTAGCAATAGATCATTAGTCATTTTTGCGAGGGCTGTCTCTGTAGAGTGATTTGCCCTGAAACCGAATTGAAAAGGTTCACAGAGATTGTTAGACGCTAAGTGTTCATTTAGCTGCTGTGCGACAATTTTTTCGAGGATTTTCGAGATAAAGGGAAGGTGGGACACCGGCCGGTAGTTTACCATGAGGTCAGGATCGAGGTTAGGTCTTTTGAGTAGAGGATGAATAACCACTTTTTTGAATGCTAGGGGAACAGTGCCAGAGGAAAGTGATACGTTTATAATATTTAACACTGATGGACCTAATAATACAAAAAGCTCCTTGATAAGTTTCCCAGGAATTGGGTCAAGTAAACATGTTGTTTGTTTTGTCCCATTTACACATTTTAACAATTCTTCCAATGTTATTTCATCAAAGAGAGAGAAACTATTTTGGAGGGCAGTGTCCGTCGTATATACAGTCGTATCTGTGTTAATAGAACCCAGTTGTAGCTGAGATGCATTGTCTTTAATCTCTTTTCTAATGACTTCAATTTTCTTATTAAAGAAATTCATAAAGTCATCTGCGGAGTGGGTGAAGCTACTGGGAGGAGTCCCTTGTTGGGTTAGTGATGCTACTGTACTAAACAACAATTTAGGATCATTTTTGTTGAGGTGGATGAGATTTGAGTAATATTTAGCTTTAGCTGAGGTAAGCATGCGTTTATAAGTTATTAAACTATCACTCCATGTTTGATGGAAAACCTCAAGTTTAGTCGCACGCCATTTGCGTTCCAGCTTTCTACATGATCATTTCTGGGCTTTAGTTTCTTCTGTAAACCATGGGGTACGCCTTTTAGGGGCCCTTTTTAGCTTTAGCGGTGCTACACTATCAATGGTGTCGCGCAGTGCGTCGTTAAAGTTGTTAGTGAGGTTATCAATAGAGCCCACATAATTTGGGAATGGTGCCATTACCCAAGGCAGTAGGTCAGTAAGAGTCGTCGTTGTGGCAGCATTAATGTTGCGGCTGCTATAGTAGTTATTATTATTATTATTAGTTTGTTGACAATGAGTCAGAACTTCGAATTTTATAAGGTAATGATCGGACATTACTTTAGTGTACGGGAGTATCATAACTTTAGAGGTGGTCACACCCCTGACAAGCACTAGATCTATCGTATTACCGTTGCGATGCGTGGGTTCATTTATTATTTGTGTAAGACCACAGCTATCAATTATAGTCTGGAGCGCCACGCATGGAGGGTCCGATGGGGTATTCATATGGATGTTAAAGTCTCCCACTATGATTATATTGTCGGCGTGCGTCACTAGATCAGCAACGAACTCTGAAAATTAATTGATAAAGTCCGAATAGGGCCCTGGGGGGCGGTAGATGACAGCCAGGTGCAGAGGCAGCGGTGTGACAAACCTCATAGTAAGCACCTCAAACGAGTTATATTTATTATTTAGGTCCGAGGTAAGGCTAAAGTTTTTGTTGTATATTAGTGCAACACCCCCACCCCTTTTAATGGGACGGGCAATATGCGTTCCCGTATAGCCAGGAGGAGACGCCTCACCCGGCGCAAAAAATTCGTCTGGTTTGAGCCAGGTCTCGGCTAGACCAACGACATCAAGATTGTTGTCTCTAATGACTTCATTAACTAATAACGTTTTGGAAGACAATGATCTTATGTTTAAAAAGCCCATATTATAGGTAGTGGGTTGTTTTGAGGAGTTTTTGTTGAAAGTATCCGTAGTAGCAATATTAATAATGTTACGTTTATTATGCGTAATGCACTTTAAATAATTTCGACCATATCTAGGAATTGAAATGACAGGAATTTTCAGATTGTTTGCCACCTCAGTAAAATGCATGTCCACCTCTGACGCAGAAAAAACATTATGTGAGTTGTATATTATTCTAAGAGAATTGCTATGTGTGCAGGGATTATCCAGCCTGGCACTGGCTAGTTCTAGTTTAACAGACTCCTTATTAGCGCTTCTTTGAGGATTAGCCTTTAGCTTTTTTGTTAGCCCCGCTAACAACAACGCCTTTAGCTTTGTTGTTAGCCCCGCCCGACATCCCCGCTTCTGCTTCCGAGCACACCGCTTACGTCTCTTTCGTTGACGGTCCTCACTGGTAGTGGACCCCGCTGCTTCAAAGGCCACTGCTGGATGTAGCTCGCGAAGAATTCCCAAGCTAGCGAGTAGGTCCACCGTACACGCATCTTTCAGCCCAAAATGGCCCGATCTCTCCACATCCAGAATCGTATGTCGGTCGTAAGTGATCACGGAGTGAACACGCTGTGAGCCAGCCATGAAATTGACTGAATTGATGGGTATTTTTGCCAAATCGGTCTACACTTCCAAGAGCGCCTGCAAGAAGCTGCCGCCGTGAAGCGCCACCATCTTGCCTCAGAAGACAGAAGAAAACCCTCTTCAAACTCGACAAAAACCCAGTGCTCCTTGTGCTCCATTTCTAAGCCCCTGATGGACAGAAGATAAAAGTGGACGTACACAACACTGTGGGGCGAGCACAGAGGTGCTCTAAGTAACTATCCACTGAAATGACGTGAATAATGTTAATTACACAACATTATCTTTAACATCTTTATTATCTTAATTACAAAGTACTCACGTGTTTCAGTTATTTAATGCATGGTGTCTTTTGGAAAGAAACCCACTATCTGAGGCACAATCTAAATCAGGTTTCACCAACCTTTTTGAAACCAAAGGCTACTTCTTGGGTACTGATTATTGCAAAGGGCTACCAGTTAGATACACACTTAAATAAATTGCCAGAAGTAGCCAATTTGCTCAATTTACCTTTAACTCTGTTATTATTAATAATTAATGATATTTATCTTTGTGGAAACACTGATCATCTTAATGATTTCTCACAATAAATATATATAGAAACAGATAAATATCAATATGCAACAAACTTTATTTTTATATTTTCTCTAAGTGCACATTTTTCAAATTGAACATTTTCAAATGATCACTTCTAAGACCTTCTTGTGAAATCACAATATCCCATTTTAACTAGCTAGCCACTAACATTTTTTAACAAATCATGAATTACTTTGCACCATGTTTGTACAAATAATAACTCATGTAAAATACAAAAGTAAACTCTCACATTTTTAAATCATGTCACACTTTGAACTGGACACCAAATCTGTTATCTGTTTCTTTGTCAGTTAGTGGGAAGCCTGGCATTGCATGCTGTTAACTAGTGTGTTGTACTCTGGTGTGTAACTTGACACTGCAACTCTGAGTGAGTCTTGCAGATGTGCATCAGTGAGGCGTGTTCTGTGTTTGTTCTTGATGAAGTTCATGTCAGAAAAGGCTGATTCACAAAGATAAGATTTTTCCTCATTGTTTGCGGAACCTTCTCAATCTTTTGGACATATTTTCACAGCAATCTGGCCTTAAGCTTAATTATGATAAATGTAAAATGTTAAGGATCGGAAATCTAAAGGGCACGTCCTTTCGAATGGAATGCAAAGTGCCTGTTTTGTGGACAGATGGACCAGTTAACATACTTGGTGTTGTTGTCCCAGAAAATCTGGAAGATCTAGGCTCAGTAAATTATGATAATCGACTAAGAAAGCTGGACAAAATTATGCAATTATGGAAAGGGAAATCCCTAACCTTGTATGGTAAAATGTCTATTGCCAACTCGTTAATTATTCCTCAATTTATTTATTTGTTTTTGTCATTACCAGCTCCATCACAAAACTTTTTTAAGATTTATGAGCGGAGGGTCTTCGATTTTGTCTGGAACGGCAAACCAGAAAAGATTAAAAGAAAGGTTTTGTACAAAGAGTATGAATATGGGGGCCTGAAACTTCTGAACCTTGAAGCTATGTGTCTGTCTTTAAAAGCATCAATTGTTCCAAAGATGTATTTAAACATTGAGTGGTACACAAATGTCCTGTTGGACAAAAAACATGTACTGTATCAAAATAAAATGGTATCCTTTTTTACAAGTGATCCCCTCCCAGAGAGTCTGCTGGGAAACATGGCGGGGTTCATAAAGGAAACAATCCACTCATAGTGGTGTTTTCAATTTTATGTGCCAGAAAAAAGAGACGATATTTTGCAGCAGTTAATATGGATGAACTCTAATATTGTAATAGATGGAAAGCCTTTCTCTTGGAAAAATATGTTTGAAAGAGGAATCATTTTTGTCAATGATATTATCAATGAGAATGGTAAAATTATGAAGTATGATGAATTTAGAGCTATGTATGGTGATGCTTGCTCAAGCTTTTCATTTTATCAACTAACTGGAGTAATTGGGAAAAGATGGAAACAAATAATTAATTATGGAACTACTAAATTATTAGTTTGTAAACCTCTAATAAGAAATTCTAGTTGGCAAAAAGGAACTAAAATAAATAGAAACATATATAATTTTTATTTAATAAAGAAATCTTTGAAGGCTGCCTCATACAACACAAATGGAAAATGGGAGGACTTTTTTGACTGCCCGTTGCCATGGGATGCCATATTCAAACTAATCTATAAAACCACTATCGATGTGCAAAATCGTTATTTTCAAATTAAAATTATTTATAACTTCTTACCCACAGGGAAAATGTTAAAATTATGGAATATAACAGAGTCAGATGATTGCCGATTTTGTTGTCAGGAGCCTGAATCCACCCTGCATTTGTTTTGGTATTGTCATATTGTGTCTTTGCTTTGGGTGGAAGTTGAAAAAATGTGTTTAAGGATTGGTTTGTTTATGAAGCTTAATGTGGTTTCTGTTATTTTAGGAGAGTTCATTGACAATCATGATTTAGTCAATGTAATTATAGTACTCGGTAAAATGTTTATTTTTAAGGCCAAAAACAGATATTCACTTAGTATTACTTTCTTTAAAACATTTATTCAGTATTTTCTAACTTTAGAAAGTTACATGGTTGAAAACGATAATGATGCCAAAAAACATTAAAAAAAAGATGAGAAGTCCTCAAAGGCTTATTTTGAAAGTATAATTATGTTTATAGATTATATGATATCTGTTGTTGTGTTCCCTAATTTGAGTGACCTGGACATAATCTGTACTGTACATAAATGCTTATTTTGAAAATGTAATTTTGTTTATAAATTATATGCAATCTGTTGTGTTCCCTAATTTTTTTCTGTGTACATGAATGAAGGTGTGTGTTGCTGAGTCCGACTTGGACATTATCTGGACTGGGCCTGGTTTAAAAAACCCTTTAAACAAATCTAATTTCATTGACAACCTGGTCTGTTGAAGATAAGGCCCTTTTTTAAAAAATAAAATAAAATAAGATAAATAAATAAAAAACATTTTCTTGGATAAAAAAGAAAGTAAAACAATATAAAAATAATTACATAAAAAATAGTAATTAATGAAAATGTTAGTGGACCAGCAGCCTATACAATCATGTTTGCTTCAGGGACTGTGTCCCTTGCAGATGTGTTGTCTATGTTGTGGGAACCAGAATATTGGTAGCAGAAAGAAATAACCCCTTTTGTGTGAGTGGGTGTGGATGAGTGTGCATGGGGTAGGTTGTTTGGGTTGATGCACTGATTGAAAGTGTATCTTGTGTTTTTTCTATGTAGATTTAATTTAAAAAAAAAAAAAAAAAAAAAAAAAAAAAAATTTTAAATTTTTTTTTAAATTTTTAAATTTTTTTTCTTTTTTTTAGAACAGGCCCGCGGGCGACTCATCTGGTCCTTACGGGCGACCTGGTGCCCGCGGGCACCGCGTTGGTGACCCCTGATCTAAATTGTCCACAGGTGTGAATGTGAGTGTGAATGCTTACATGTATCCCGGGATTGACAGGTGACCCGATTAGGGTGTCCCATGCCTGTCACTCTTAGTCAGCTCGGATAGGCTCCAGCTTACCCTAACGAGGACAAGAAGTAGACAAAACGAATGAGTGAAATCAGATTCACTATTCCTGCGTGTAAAAGAGAACCAGGTGGGAAATGAAGTATTATTTGATGTTTCTAATGTTTACTTCCTCAGATCAAGTGTCCAAAGGGGCACCTCTGCAAAAATTTGCTCAGCTTTCCCGCCCCGCCCCACCTGCTCTGTTACTGTTAGTATCAAACGTTTCACCTCCACACTCCAGTTAAGTCCGCACAAACATCGCTTCCACGCCGGGGAAGCAGCTTTGTGCTACGTTGTGGTCATTTAGTTAATTGCTGGGGAATGCTGGAAGCGTGTAAACTGAACGCGCAACAAAAAAACATTTTTAGAGCAAAATGTTTAAGATTTCATCGCCGAGGGTCTTTCGCAGCCTCTTAAGGATCAAAAGCCCCTCAGGCTAGCCTGGCCTGATTGATGACCTGTCATTGCTGGCACACAGGCCCATTGTGGAAGACTCCTTGCCATCACACTGATGGCCATGAGGATGATTCATGGCGCTTGTGCAAGAGTGCTAAGGTCAAATATAGAGCTGCAAGAAGCTTTAAACTGGGCTTTCTTTTGATGTTTTATGAAAAGCCCCGAATCTAGATTTTGCTGCAGGGAGGGGGGGGGGGGGGGGAGGGGAGTATTTCTCGGAAGCAGAGAGGCAGCAGCTACGTAAAGTAGGCTGCCTGAGCCTCGCCTGAAGAAGACTTGCTTCAGCAGCATCCCGCCTCATCGTTGGAAGAATGTAAACATGAATATAGGTCGGTTGCAATCATAGGCACCGATCCCGTGGGTGCTTCGGGGCCCGAGCACCCACTGGACAATGCCGAGCACCCACGTGGGATTGATGGCATCTTTCAATCTTTAAATTAATTTTGGAAAGGTCAATCTTGTTGTTCATAATTTTGTAGCGAGATTGGTCCGTTATACATAATAAATAACTCCCTAATCAAATAGTTTATAATTATCAAAGCCTAATGAACTAATAACACAATCATCTTGACTTTGAACACACTACACACAAGTGAATGAAGGGCATACTTAGTCAACAGCCATACATGTCACACTAAGCGTGGCAGTATGAACAATGCCAACACTGTCATAAACATATGCTATATAGTGAAACCACACTAAACAACAACAACAAACACATTCTGGGAGAATATTTGCACCGCAACACAACATAAACACTACAGAACAAATTACCAGAATTCCCTGCAGCACCAACTCTTCCAAGACATTACAATATGAACAAACGCCATTAGTAGATCTACACCTAACATCCACTGTAATGATACCACGTACAATAGCGTATCTAGTCGCAGGCACGTGCACACAGAGGGCCCAATGGGTGCTTGAGCCCCTGCCCTTTTTTGCCTCGTCTTAAAAAGTGCCCTCTGCCTGTGTGTGTGGTTTTTTTCTTTTCTTTAAACAACATTAATAAATTCCTTTCAGGGATGTAAAAAAAAAAAAACTCCACGTTTTCTTGTAATACGGGGTTGTTTGAGCCTGCCGCTACGGCCAGAGAGAGAGAGAGAGAGAGAGAGAGAGAGAAAGAGAGAGAGAGAGAGAGAGAGAGAGTGAGTGAGTAAGTGAGGAGAGAGAGCCAACTGCGCCCCTGAGACGTGACAGTGGAGCAACTTGAACCTGTGAGTTATGGTCTAGTCGCCGTTCACATATTCAGCATCTAATATGGGTAATATTTCAGAAAAACACTGTATTATTCTATTATTCAATGTGTCAGCTTCTGTTTTTGCCGGACGTCGGAGCACCGCGCATCAATTGAGCACGGCACATCAATTCCGCACAGAGCAGAGCGGATCGTGCGGGACAGGAAACAGCGTACAAAATAAAACACCGGGTTAATTTTCAAAATAAAATGCACTGTGTTTACGGCGGATCACATTTCTCTCACAGTAGAGGTTTAGATATAAAGTTTATTGTGACTTTGCTATTACTGTGTGGGTTAACAAAATAATAATAATAATAATGATAATAATCATAATAATAACAATAATAATAATAATAATAATGTTAATAATAATAATAATAATAATAATTATTATTATTATTAATAATAATAATAATAATTTCAGAATTCTGGGGATATAAGATGTAGGTTATCTGTTAGGAATATTACCATCTGTATTTAAACTTGATTCATGTTGATTATGACTGCAGCACAATGCCAAAAAAAGAAAGGACACAGAAAAGGAAGGAGAAGGAGCGCCAGGAAGCAGCTAAGGGTAGCAGACCTCTTAATGCATGGCTAAAATTGATGATTTCACAGCATTTCATGGAAGCCCTGAATTTACATTGAGGAGCATATTTGGGTATGGGTGGCCTCCATCCTACAGCCCTCTACTGGTCCATATTTTTGGCCCTGTATTGCGTTTCAGTTGTTTAGTCTGAGCATTAAGTGAGAAAGACCATACGTTACAACTTGATGGTGTTTTCATCAAGTTAAGGGAAGAAGGACAGATTTTCACATTGAAGTTTTTTCCATTTGGGTATTTATTTTTGTATTTTTTTTCAAAGTTCATGTTGCACTGTTCAATGTTCAATATTAAAGTGCTTATCTTTAACAATAAATAGCCTAATAATAAACCAGTGTTTTGTTGCTTTTCATGTCTTCCAGGCCTATGATAATGTGAATTAACTCATTATGACAATAATTTGTTGACACAAAAGAAATGGCAATCACTTTTACCTACAAAGGACACACAGCTAAGTAGTTAGCTTCCTATTAGCAAATTTAATTTTACATTAATTTCCATTTTGTGTAAAGGACCAAAAAAAAATGTTCTGCACTTTTCTGACTTTGAGCCCCTGCCCCTCTATAATCATGTGCACGTCCCTGTCTAGTCGATACTACTATGATTACATCGATATTTTTTAACATCACAAAATCTTCTTTCGTTTAAAAAAAAATGTATATTATGTTTATCCATCCATCCATTTTCTACCGCTTGTCCCTTTTTGGGGTCGCGGGGGGTGCTGGAGCCTATCTATAAATTTGTAAATACTTCCCTGGACACATGGGGACTTTGAATATGATCAATGTATGATCCTGTAACTACTTGGTATCGGATTAATACCCAAATTTGTGGTATCATCCAAAACTAATGTAAAGTATCAAACCACAGAAGAATACATGCTTATTACATTTTAACAGAAGTGTTGATAGAACATGTTAAAAGATAAAGTAAGCAGATATTAACAGTAAATGAACAAGTAGATTAATATTTTATTTTCTACCACTTGTCCTTAATAATGTTGACAAAATAATAGAATGATAAATGACACAATATGTTACTGCATATGTCAGCAGCTAAATTAGGAGCCTTTGTTTGTTTACTTACTACTAAAAGACAAGTTGTCTAGTATGTTCACTAATTTATTTAAGGACAAAATTGCAATAAGAAACATATGTTTAATGTACCCTAAGATTTTTTGGTTAAAATAAAGCCAATAATGACATTTTTGTGGTCCCCTTTATTTAGAAAAGTACCGAAAAGTACCAAAATACTTTTGGTACCGGTACCAAAATATTGGTATCGGGACAACACCAATACACACACATCGAGCACCCACTGGCAGAAATGTAGATCGGCGCCCATAGTTGCAATCACGTGACTTAGGGGCCCATCCGGGCACTTCCAGGTTTCAGGCGATGGCCTAAGCCCCAGTGGGCAACTGTTTATTTACCTGCACCAGTGCAGATTTAGGCCGTATTTTGAAAGGTTTAGAGGCAAATATAAAAGCGATCATAAAAAAACTATTTAAAATGGGATGGAGTGGACTTTTACACTCTGAAGAAAGATATATATTTTTTAAAGATCTAAAGCGTTTATCATCACCAATAGGTTACAACGACCTCACTTCACTTGACACTCACGGTATTTAGAGAAGAAAATATTAAGGGCACATCATGTCTTTACATCTGGAGGGGTCCACAAATTAAACAGTAATCGGTGAAAGACAAAGTTGGACTTATTTGTGCATCGCTAAGTAACGTATTTGATTGACATATCAAGTGCCGTGCTGCTGTGATCGTGACGCTAATGACAAAATTGATAAGTTTGTTTGAAGTTCACTTCCTGCTACAAATATTAGTCTCATCTACAATTTATGTCGGCAGTTGGTTTTATGGTGTGAAGTTCATATTTTTTCTCAATTTTCAGCTGTAAATGTCCCTATTTTTCATCAATGTTTGCTAGCGATATCAAGATATAGTAAGTATATGCTGTTGAGCCTATGAGAGATGTATTCATCTACTTTAATAATACTATTAAGGATATTTTCTTGATAATAACAAATATCACCAAAGACGCTATAATGTGGTCATCCGTATCGAATAAAGCATTTGGCTTTCCTGCACAACAACAACTAAGCTTTTAGTTTTTGTTGCGAAAATATGCAACAAAAATACGGTGAATTGGACCAACAATTAAAGTATTTATTACTAGGATTTAACATTACGTTAGTTTATTTGCACAAGCAGGTCTTCGTAGTTATTTTTAGGCATAGCAACCACAAAAGATCACAAACTTATCCGACTTATTGTCCTTTCTTTACGTTTAGTACTGCTATCAAACACTACTAATATAATAGAGAATAAACTCTATTGCATCACAGAAAGTTTCTCAAACAAATCAAATGTTCAAACAAACATTTCAAAAAGTGATCACTGCAGACACAAGCATGGGCCGATTGTATTCCACAAGATGATGAAAGTGATATTTACTTCCTTCGTCTTTTTTCACTGACTTTATTACCTTTGTGAACCACTTCTTTTGAGACTATTTTTGAAGGACTAGAACACCCAAGAACAGAACAGCAATACAACATTTTCTGATCAAACTCTACACTTACTTTCACTTGTTTTAATGCTACACTCAAGCTGCCTGACCATCGTGTGAAGAAGAAAAACGGATGTGACGTCATATGCAACCCTCCCAATAGGGAGTTTTTTTAAAAACAAAAAATACCAAGCTGTGGTGAAACAGGTAATGATGAATTTTTGTGAATCATATTTGAAATGTTTTGGAGCCTGCTGGTTTACTAATTGTCACTGTCTTGATTTCACATGACAGTTATTGATAGTTTCTTGTATTTTGTATTCCCTGTCAATAGCTATTATTTTTGGTCCACTTCCTGTTTGCCTCCAAATAACACCACTCTCCTGGTCTGAGCGCTGGCTCCCTCACCTGTCCCTGATTAGCATTCAGGACACACCCATCCCTACTTGCCCATCAGGATGCTTCTTATGCATGACTGGGCTAGATCATTTAGCTATGTTTGCTTTGTGCACTTCTTTGTTTTTTGTCTTCTTCTTTCATGCACTTCCCTGCCTTCTCTGCATCTTGGGGTCCAGAACGTTACATGTTAGCTCACTATCAGTAAAAATATTGTACAATGAAAGTGAATGACAGCAAGATAATGGTTCAAATATTGTTTTTGTTCGATTGCATGAAAACCACACATTTTTCTACATGGAAATAATCCAAACAAGCTTGGATGATAATAATTTTACTCTACTAAAACATATTCATTTATTACAAGTGTATCCCTGTGCTTTTTTTTCTGTTTTCAGGATTTGAAAAGTAAAATGCCGTATTATTTAAAAAAAACACGATAATGTTTAGCATTAGCTTTAAGCATATATATATATATATATATATATATATATATATATATATATATATATATATATATATATATATATATATATATATATATATATATATATATATATGATGCCATTAGTGTACAGTGTACTAATAATATGAACCACTTCAAGGAACTGTACATGTAATACATACGCAAATACGGTGTTAGCTTTCACTGTTATGCTGATGACACCCAACTCTACATGCCCCTAAAGCTGACCAACACGCCAGATTGTAGTCAGCTGAAGGCATGTCTTAATGAAATTAAACAATGGATGTCCAGTAACTTTTTGCGTCTTAACGCAAAGAAAACGGAAATGTTGTTGGCGGTCCTGCTAGACCAGGGGTCGGCAACCTTTGCCACTCAAAGAGCCATTTTGGCAAGTTTCACAAATTAAAGAAAATAATGGGAGCCACAAAAAAAAAAAAAAAAATTAAAATGAAAAACACCGCATATAAAGCTTTAATTGCTTTGTGCTATGTTAACCAGGGGTCTCAGACACACGCACCGGCACACACTTTAATATGGAAATTTGATGTCAGTGCGGCCCGCGAGATTTGAATCAATGGCGCTTGATAGCGTCATACTTGCTAACCCTCTCATTATTTCCGGGAGACTCCCGAATATCAGGGAGTGATGGCACTGCTTTTGGTGCCCTCTACAGCCTGCCCAAACAATGTACCTGCTCGGCCACATGTAGAATGCAGCTTCAGCTTGCTCATGCAAGTGACAGCAAGGCGTACTAGCTCAGCAGCCACACAGCTTACACTGACGGTAGCCATACCGTATAAAACAACTTTAACACTGTTACGTTACAAATATGCGCCACACTTTGAACCAACACCAAAAAAGAATGACAAACACATTTCTGGAGAACATCTGCACTGTAACACAACATAAACACAACACAATAAATACCCAGAATCCCATGCAGCACTAACTCTTCCGCTCAACCGACGCACGGAGGGGGGGGGGGGGGGGGGGGGGGGGGGGGTTGGAGTTGATGTGTGGGGGGGTTTTGTGGTAGCGGGGGTGTATAATCTAGACCGGAAGAGTTAGGGCTGCATGGGATTCTGGGTATTGGTTGTGTTGTGTTTATGTTGTGTTACAGTGGGATGTCCTCCAGAAATGTGTTTTTCATTCTTTTTTGGTGTGGGTTCACAGTGTGGCGCATATTTGTAGCGTAACAGTGTTAAAGTTGTTTGTTTGGAATTCTGTTGTCGTTCACAATCATTATGAAAGACGTGATGACGGATGTATTTTTTCTTTTAATGCATTCTAAATACTAAATAAAGGTGATCAAAAGACCACTTACAATGGAGCTCATGGGAGCCACTCTATTTTGCCTATAAAGCCCTTAAAAAACCCTCCAAAAACCTCCATTAAGGTTTTATATACATGCTGTAAGTATATATGTAATATATTAATGGACACATTTATAATAACATGTAATAATTCAAATCACAAAATGTAAATAGAGTATTGTTGGCGGTTCTTGAATGGTTATTTATTGGGCTTTATGGGCGGAATAGAAGAGTTCCCATTGGCTCTGCTGTAAGCTGACTTTTAGTTACGTTTGTTTACGAATTAAAATGAATTATAAAAAAAATCCATCTGTCGTCATGTCTTTCATAATGATTGTAAACGATAGGCAAAATTCCAAAAAAAGGGCAGTTCCCCTTTAAGGGCTATGTAAACAAACTTAGATTGAGTAAATTTTTTTTCTGCCAAAATGGAAAGAAGAAATACATTGAGTAAGAAGGTCAAAGTACTTTATTGATGCATATTATTTCCTGTAAAGCACTTCACAGTAACTTGTCATGATTAGGCGTAACTGATGTATTTTTCTTGGCTTGAGGTTCAAGATCTACGGTAAATGAGCACTGAAACAATACCAGGGTGTGTGCGTATTGATCAAAGGACACTTACAAAGAAGAAAAACAAACCTAACCAACTTGCTGTTAAATATTTCCAAACAATATTCAGCTGCAACTCTTACAGCCTGATAACATCTGTTCAGTGAAACCATGTTTATGTCAGTCTGCCAAGCTAAGGAATCTAAAGACACGCAAGGGAGCAATTCAAAATTCATATTTTCATTTTATAGTAATAAACGACTACATCATCTACTGTATGTACATCTCAAGCAGTGACTCATTTTGTACGCTTCTTCACTCATGCTTGTCTGTGCTAATTTCTTACAAATAATGAAGAGTCAGTCCAGATCACACAAACATGAGTCAGGATGTGACTTGTTTTTATGTCCATTAATACTTGGGGAGCACATGAGTGTGACATCATCCAGTGGACGCAAACACATGATTGGACCAAGCTGACCATGCAGCTTCAGCTGGAGGAAGACAGTGGGACACAATGTGTGTGTGTGTGTGTGTGTGTGTGTGTGTGCGTGTGTGTGCGCGTGTACATGTGTGAGTGTCGCTCAAAATATCTCCTCCATGATTACGTTAAACATAAAAGTACATCTTCAGAAACACAGCGGTACTTCAATTTTTAGTACTTTCCCCAAGTTCTTCTTGAATTCAAGTGTTCACACCTTTCTTTCTTTCTTTTTTTAGTTTATTTCGAACATGAACACATTTACATCATAATACATCACACAATTTCATATCATTTCATTTACATCATGCCCGAAAAGGAGTAGGAAGAAGCAAAGCTTATTTAATCCTACCCCTTTCCCACTTCAAAGCATTTACAATTATATAAAATCATTTACTGACCTTTTTATATTATAAAATAACATCTATGAATTAGTATATACAACAGTTTGTAATATGTAATTAATTAATTCAGTCATTATTAACATACTGAGATGAAGAATATTTTCAATAAGGTTGGAAGTTTTTCTCATAATTCTTCTTCTTTGTACTTTGTAAGCACTATTAATTTAAACAACCTCTTAAACTGGATCATGTCAGTACAATTTTTAACTTCTTTACTTAATCCATTCCATAATTTAATTCCACATACTGTTATGCTAAAAGTTTTAAGTGTTGTACGTGCATATAAATGTTTTAAATTATTTTTTCCTCTAAGGTTATATTTCTCCTCTTTAGTTGAGAAGAAATGTTGTACATTCTTTGGTAGCAGGTTATAGATTGCTTTGTACATCATTTTAGCTGTTTGCAATTTTACCAAATCACCAAACTTTAATATTTTTGACTTAATAAATAAAGGGTTTGTATGTTCTCTATATCCAACATTATGTATTATTCTAACTGATCTTTTTTGTAACATGGTTAACGAATGTAGCGCACATTTGTAGTTATTTCCCCATATTTCTGCACAATAAGTCAGATATGGTAACACTAGTGAGCAGTAGAGATTATGAAGTGATTTTTGGCCCAGGACGTGTTTTGTTTTATTCATTATTGAAATGTTTTTTGCTACCTTATGTTGTATGTTTTGTATATGAGATTTCCAGTTCATTTTATCATCTATTAATACTCCCAAAAATCTGGTTTCTTTTACCCTTTCGATGTCTACTCCGTCTATTTGTATTTGCGTATGATGCTCTTTCTACTATTACCAAATAGCATTATTTTAGTTTTACTGAGATTCAAAGATAGTCTGTTTTTGTCAAACCATCTTTTTAATTTGTTCATTTCTTCTGTTATTATTTGTATTATCTTCTGTGTGTTCTCTCCTGAACAGAAAGCAGTTGTATCATCTGCAAATAAAACTAACTTTAAGTCCTTTGTAACTTTACAAATGTCGTTTATACAAAGATTAAACAATTTTGGTCCCAGTATTGATCCCTGCGGCGATATATCTAGCCGTGTTGACATATTTTCACCCATCTTCACACATTGCTTCCTGTTGGTTAAATAGCTTCTTACCCAGTTCAATACCAAACCTCTGATGCCATATCGTTCTAATTTTTGTATAAAAATATCATGATTAATTGTATCAAATGCTTTTGTTAAGTCCATGAATACTGCTGCCGCACATTCTTTACCATCTATTGCATTGGTAATTTCCTCTGTTATTTTAATTAATGGTATTGATGTTGAGATATTTGCTCGAAATCCATATTGGTTCTCCACGAGCGTCCCACTTTTGTTAATAAATAAATCTAATCGACTATTGAATAATTTTCCCATGATTTTGGAGAATTGTGGAAGTAATGAAACTGGTCTGTAGTTAGTAAACTGGTGTACGTCTCCATTCTTATAGATTGGTACGACTTTTGCAATTTTCATTTTGTCTGGGAATTTTCCGGTTAAAAATGATACATTGGTGATATATGTCAGAGGTTCTGAAATGTCTTCTATAACCTTTTTTATCGTTACCATATCTATTCCATGACAGTCAGTTGAAGTCTTGTATTTACAATTTTTTACAATTTTGATTATTTCTTCTTTTGTTACACTTTTAAGAAACATGGAATTGGGATTTCTGTTTATGAGCTCACTCAAGTCCTCAACTGACCCATCATCTGCATTTGGAATTCTTTGATCCAGATTTGTTCCGATATTAACAAAATAATCATTGAAACGCTCAGCTATTTGGTTCATATTGTCATTTTTTGTATGTCCATCTAGAAAGTACTGGGGGTAATCTTTCTTAGCACCATTTTTAATGATGCTATTTAGGATGCCCCATGTTGCTCTCATGTTGTTTTTGTTCTTGTTTAATAATTGACTGTAGTATTCCTTCTTACATGTTCGTAGTATACCAATTAGCTTGTTTTTATATTTCTTATACTTATTTTCTGCCTCTATAGATCTTTGTGTTATAAATATTCGATACAATGTGTTTTTTTTGTGACAAGCATTTTTCAGTCCTTTTGTCATCCACGGTTGGTTGTTTTTCTTTTGCTTCTTACTACGTTCTTTCCATGGGCAATGTTTATCATAGAGTGTTAGAAAGGTGTTGACAAAATTCCCATATGCATCATCTACATTATCTTCATTATATACATTGTCCCAAATTTGTTTCCTCCGATCCTTCTTGAAGAAAATCATTCCTTCCTCTGTACATAGTCTTTGAAATGTCTTTTTGTCAATGTTCTTCTTCCTGTAGTTCCCATCATAAATAGTAAAGACTGGCAGATGGTCGCTGATGTCGGTTGTTAACAGTCCACTTGTTATATTATTATCAAAGACATTAGTGAATATATTGTCAATAAGTGTAGCACTGTGACTTGCAATTCTGGTTGGCCTTGTGATTTGGGGATACAAACTCATACTATACATTGTATCTGTGAAATCATTAATGGACTTTTGCTTGTTGGGGTTCAAGAGATCAATGTTGAAGTCTCCACATAAAAAGAGTACTTTTTGACTGATTCCATTGAAAGTTCCCTTAATCCAGTCTTCAAATCCTTCAATACTTGAGTTGGGTGCCCTATATATACAACTGATCAATACATTTCTATTTCTTTCATGACATATCTCAATGGTTATACACTCTAAAACATTGTCAATAGCCAGTGACATGTCTTTTACCACCTTGTAATGGAAGTCCTTCATCACATATACAGCAACTCCGCCTCCATTCTTATTTACTCTATTAATATAATTGAGTTCATATCCTTCTAGTCCAAAGTCCATTCCTTTTTTTGGATCCATCCATGTCTCTGATACAGCGATAATTTTGAAAGGTTCTTTAAAGTGTTCCAAAAATAATTTCATATTGTTAAAATTGGCACACAAGCTTCTGCTGTTAATATGAATAATTGACCGTTTGTTATTGGAATTAATGTTGGTGTTGTACTGTACTTCTGAATAATATAAACAATTATTGTCCATGTGAGAAAAAAAATGTATGTCTGGATCTATAGCACTGTCCAATTCCGTCCTGTTATAGTCGGTGCTGGAAAAGGTTATAAATTCTCTGTTTGATTGATTATTGTTTGTTTGTGTCATGGTTGTGTTTAATTTTTTTATCGTTATTGATATTTATCCAGCTCTGCTATTTTCCTTATGACTATTACTCTTGCTTCCTCTGGTGTTCCATTTAGTTTAATAAATATTTTACAGTTTGCTGTCCATGTTTGTTGTATTTTTCCTTGTTTTCTTAAGCTACGTGCTTTTCTGGCTATGTCTGCGTTTTTCTTTGTTAAATGTTCATTTATGTACACGTCTGTTCCTTTCAGCTTCCTACCTTGTTTTAGTAATGCGGTTTTATGTTTCCTATTGACAAATCTCATTATTATTACTGGTGCCGAATTATCTTTCTTCTTATGGAGTGGGTGGCAAGCTTCCACATTTGCCATGTCCATGAATATGCCTTTTGACTCCATGAATGTTGCCACTTGCCTCTCTATGGAGATGTCCAAATTCCCGGGCTCTTCTCCACCATTGGCGGTCACCGCCCGAGCATATGAACGGGGCTTAATATTAAGCCCGGTCAAAATAACGTCATTTATTCTTGTGTATTGTTCCAGTTCATCCACTCGGTCTGTTAACTGTTCTATTTGTAAAGTTTTTGCATCATTCTCGACTCGTAGAATTTTTACCTCCTCCACCAGCTGCATAATTGTCTGTTGGTACTGCTTAATGGCTGATACCTCTGCTGTTAAAAATTCAAGTGATCGCCTTATCTCCTCACCTTCATCAGGAGAGAGCACCTTCTTTGGCCCCATGTTGATTTTGGCTGTCGCGGGTGTTTACCGCCTTCAGCCAAGGCTGTCCCCGGTCCCGTCGTCGCGAGGTGGTCCCGCTTCTGCTAGCTGCTGCTAGCCGCTAGCCGGGCCTCTCCCTTGCCGCTCTGCTGCTGTCACACGCCGCCGCGCGAAAGCTGTCGCTCTCGCCGCCGTGAGGTGGTGGTCCCAC
This sequence comes from Entelurus aequoreus, assembly GCF_033978785.1. Lineage (NCBI taxonomy): Eukaryota > Metazoa > Chordata > Actinopteri > Syngnathiformes > Syngnathidae > Entelurus > Entelurus aequoreus. The sequence goes on along the minus strand of NC_084741.1, from coordinate 42,448,283 downwards.
TGCTGCTGGCTGCTAGCCGGGCCTCTCCCTCGCCGCCCCGCCGCCGTCACCTGCCGGTCCCGTCGTCGCGAGGTGGTCCCGCTTCTGCTAGCCGGGCCTCTCCCTCGCCGCTCTGCTGCTATCACACGCCGCCGCAAGAAAGCTGTCGATCTCGCCGCCGTGAGGTGGTGGGGTGGTGGTCCCACTGCTGCTGGCTGCTAGCCGGGCCTCTACCTCGCCGCCCCGCTGCCGTCACTCGCCGCCGCCGTCACCTACCGGTCCCGTCGTCGCGAGGTGGTCTTGCTTCTGCTAGCTGCTGCTAGCTGCTAGCCAGGCCTCTCCCTCGCCACCGACGTCTTCCGCAGGAAGCCTGCACCTACCCAGAGCCCAGTTGCGTCTTCTGAGTCCACACTGGAGCTGTCTTCCTTCCTCTTAGCATGTCTTCTTCTTAGCATGCCTTCTTTATTAAAGTGCTAGCACTCACAGCTTTCTTTGGCCCCACGTTGGATTATTTTTTATTTGTACTAAATAAATAAAGAATTAAGTCACCAACGCCTGGGATGGCAATCTATATGTGATATGTGGGCAGACGTACAACACTAAGTAGGAGCCATACATTTATTTGACCTCTGCCTGGAGGTTATGCAATCACTATGTTTTTTTTGAGGGTGTATCTATTTATGTTTGTCACTATGTGTCGCCAATATAATGTTTGCAGAAACATTTTTACACCATTACTTTCTACAAACCCCGTTTCCATATGAGTTGGGAAATTGTGTCAGATGTAAATATAAACGGAATACAATGATTTGCAAATCGTTTTCAACCCATATTCAATTGAATGCACTACAAAGACAAGATATTTGATTTTCAAACTCATAAACTTTCTTTTTTTTTTGCAAATAATAATTAACTTAGAATTTCATGGCTGCAACACGTGCCAAAGTAGTTGGGAAAGGGCATGTTCACCACTGTGTTACATGGCCTTTCCTTTTTAACAACACTCAGTAAACGTTTGGAAACTGAGGAGACACATTTTTTAAGCTTCTCAGGTGGAATTCTTTCCATTCTTGCTTGATGTACAGCTTAAGTTGTTCAACAGTCCGGGGGTCTCCGTTGTGGTATTTTAGGCTTCATAATGCGCCACACATTTTCAATGGGAGACAGGTCTGGACTACAGGCAGGCCAGTCTAGTACCCGCACTCTTTTACTATGAAGCCACGTTGATGTAACACGTGGCTTGGCATTGTCTTGCTGAAATAAGCAGGGGCGTCCATGGTAACGTTGCTTGGATGGCAACATATGTTGCTCTAAAACCTGTATGTACCTTTCAGCATTAATGGCGCCTTCACAGATGTGTAAGTTACCCATGTCTTGGGCACTAATACACCCCCATACCATCAAAGATGCTGGCTTTTCAACTTTGCGCCTATAACAATCCGGATGGTTCTTTTCCTCTTTGGTCCGGAGGACACGACGTCCACAGTTTCCAAAAACAATTTGAAATGTGGACTCGTCAGACCACAGAACACTTTTCCGCTTTGTATCAGTCCATCTTAGATGAGCTCAGGCCCAGCGAAGCCGACGGCGTTTCTGGGTGTTGTTGATAAACGGTTTTCGCCTTGCATAGGAGAGTTTTAACTTGCACTTACAGATGTAGCGACCAACTGAAGTTACTGACAGTGGGTTTCTGAAGTGTTCCTGAGCCCATGTGGTGATATCCTTTACACACTGATGTCGCTTGTTGATGCAGTACAGCCTGAGGGATCAAAGGTCACGAGCTTAGCTGCTTACGTGCAGTGATTTCTCCAGATTCTCTGAACCCTTTGATGATATTACGGACCGTAGATGGTGAAATCCCTAAATTCCTTGCAATAGCTGGTTGAGAAAGGTTCTTCTTAAACTGTTCAACAATTTGCTCACGCATTTGTTGACAAAGTGGTGACCCTCGCCCCATCCTTGTTTGTGAATGAGTGAGCATTTCATGGAATCTACTTTTATACCCAATCATGGCACCCACCTGTTCCCAATTTGCCTGTTCACCTGTGGGATGTTCCAAATAAGTGTTTGATGAGCATTCCTCAACTTTATCAGTATTTATTGCCACCTTTCCCAACTTCTTTGTCACGTGTTGCTGGCATCAAATTCTAAAGTTAATGATTATTTGCAAAAAAAAAAAAGTTTAACAGTTTGAACATCAAATATGTTGTCTTTGTAGCATATTCAACTGAATATGGGTTGAAAATGATTTGCAAATCATTGTATTCCGTTTATATTTACATCTAACACAATTTCCTGCAAATGCGTGTTAATAAAGCATTTTGCCATTTTTGTTAATCGTTTTTCGTTGGGGTTTTGCCGACATTTCATTTCAACAATGAAAAAAATAACGAGGCAAAGACACAAAATTGACTTTTTCTGCAATTAATTTATGTAGGCAGTCATTTTGCAACATATCGCTGTCATAATGTGTTCCTGTGATTCCTTGGCCATGTGGGGCCGGGCAGCAGCCACCGGTGGTTGTGGCACATTAGCACCGGAGATTGGGGAGAAAAGTGCCGAATTCGTGTCACGTACGGCTGCTAACGCAAGAAGCTCTCCTAGGTTGTAATAATACATTGAGTAATCAAGCAACAGTTGAAGTCTTTCGTATCCTCTTTGATAGCACAGGCATGTTTAAATGTAAAAGCAGGCTACTGTATGAACACATTTTGTTGTAAATTACACAAATTAGATTTATATTGGGTGTAATCAGAGTCACCTGCCTCTTCTAAAGTGTAATGTATTATTAAGTTAAAGTTAAAGTACCCATGATTGTCACACACACACTAGGTTGGTGAAATTATTCTCTGCATTTGACCCATCATTGCAGTGATAGTCTTTTTCAAAGGGGTGCAGCACTAATTTCCCCAAGTCTGTTTTGGCCATGCACATCTATGTTTTCACCTTCTTCCTGACACAACCATTTCATTTTTTGTTCTCAGCCTGTGTTTAGTTCTTGGAGACACAGCAAAGTCAGGCTGACAATCGCACCGGCGTTCGCTTGAAACACGAGAAAGAAGCACCTCCTAATGACCTGTGAATGGTAGAACGGGCCGAACTCCAACACAAGCCTACGTTCAATATGATTTGCTTATTTATAAGGGGGCGTGGCCTGGGTGGGGTCTGGGCGGGTTCAGCCGCACACGTCTGCGGTCAATTTCAAACTAAATGCTATGTAAACAAGAAATGTTCTTGAATATATGCGTGCGCACACTTCATCTATACATCTGAATTTTTTCTTATGTACGTAGTTTTCTGGATTTTAACATACGTCTATTTTAGTAGGAAAGTCACGCAACTCTGGTTACATGAGTCCACTTGCGTAAGGTTAGGTGCAATGAGTACAAGTGTGCTTGGGAAACGGGAGGTCACACAGTTTCTTCTGCTGGCTACCTTCCACACTCACTAACCCGTCCATCTTGTCGCCCCAGAACGCTACACCAGATATCAGATTTATTCATAATCTTATGAAATAAACGGTAATCTATCTCAAACGTAATATTTTGGTCGTAAATTCTTTCTTCTCGCACATTTTACCGCAGATAGAACAAGCAGCTTGAAATGTTAGAACTTGAGAGCTGTTTGTTGCGCTCAATCTTTGGGTATATTTTTTGCAAAAACAGAATTTCTACGAAAAGTGGGATGCACGAAAGCTGTGACATTACTGCACGGTTAAAGGCCTACTGAAACCCACTACTACCGACCACGCAGTCTGATAGTTTATATATCAATGATGAAATCTTAACATTGCAACACATGCCAATACGGCCGGGTTAACTTATAAAGTGCAATTTTAAATTTCCCGGAGAACTTCCGGTTGAAAACGTCTAGGTATGATGACGTTTGCGCGTGACGTCAATGGTTGAAGCGGAAGTATTCGGACACATTGCATCCCAATACAAACAGCTCTGTTTTCATCGCAAAATTCCACAGTATTCTGGACATCTGTGTTGGTGAATATTTTGCAATTTGTTCAATTAACAATGGAGACAGCAAAGAAGAAAGCTGTCGGTGGGATAGGTGTATTAGCGGCTGGCTGCAGCAACACAACCAGGAGGACTTTGAGTTGGATAGCAGACGCGCTACCGTGACTACAGCTTTGGCTTCCAAACATTTGATCGCTTGCCTGTACGTGCGTGTCGCTATGTGCATGTCACGTATGTAATTTTGGGGAAATATATGCTTCTTGCTAACTCTGATGGCGGCCGGGGTGTCGTCGAAAGCTACAACGCGCGCCGCTGTCCTCACCTTGACTTCCTCCGTCTCCGGGCCGCCGACCGCATCGATGATCGGGTGAAGTCCTTCGTCACGCCGTCGATCGCTGGAACACAGGTGAGCACGGGTGTTGATGAGCAGATGAGAGCTGGCGTAGTTGCAGTTAAGCACGATGCTATCACGTTAGCTCCATAGCTAAAGTGCTTCGCCGATGTATTGTCGTGGAGATAAAAGTCACTGTGAATGTCCATTTCGCGTTCTCGACTCTCATTTTCAAGAGGATATAGTATCCGAGGTGGTTTAAAATACAAATCCGTGATCCACAATAGAAAAAGGAGAGAGTGTGGAATCCAATGAGCCAGCGTGTACCTAAGTTACGGTCAGAACGAAAAAAGATGCGTCCTGCACTGCACTTTAGTCCTTCACTCTCACGTTCCTCATCCACGAATCTTTCGTCCTGGCTCAAATTAATGGGGTAATCGTCGCTTTCTCGGTCCGAATCGCTCGCGCTGCTGGTGTAAACAATGGGGAAATGTGAGGAGCCTTTCAACCTGCGACGTCACGCTACTTCCGGTACAGGCAAGGCTTTTTTTATCAGCGACCAAAAGTTGCGAACTTTATCGTTGATGTTCTATACTAAATCCTTTCAGCAAAAATATGGCAATATCGCGAAATGATCAAGTATGACACATAGAATGGATCTGCTATCCCCGTTTAAATAAAACAAATTCATTTCAGTAGGCCTTTAAAGCCAGTTTATATCCATGTAAAAGGATTTCCGGCGTGATGGCAGACTTCCGGTTTAGCATGGAGAGTGTAAGGCGTGCTTAGCGGGGGCGCCGTAATAACGTGACTTTTTGTGTGTTTCATTGGCACTTTTGCTAACTCCAACCGTCAACTCTACAATACTTTTACTAACCTGTCGTGCACAACTTCCTTTTTGTCATTGCGCGCCTCTGAATTCCGCGATATCTGGCGGAGGGAAATCCGACAAGCCAGCCCGCTCCAAGCCTTGTGCATCTCCGGATCCAGATATCGTGGAGGAGTCGGTTGTTGACTTGTTTCTTTTTAGGAGCATAAGTCAGAAGATGGACAAAATGCGAGCAAACATCCACGACAATCTTAAATCCGTTGTCAGAGGAGAAATAGTGGCTGTTATGAAACCGTTGGAGAGCATTCTCTGATCCAATAGCAGGGGCATCTCTAGCCTGGAGCTCGCTGCTAATGCTAATGCCAACGAGCTAACCGACCTCCGTGCTAGCCTCAGCAAACTAAGTGCCACCGTGGATCTCCTCTCTAAAAAATGTGATGATCTGGAGGAATAATAAACAATTTTTTGAATGGTTGTTCTGCAAAGTTTCAAGAACTGTGGGGTGCCTTTCTAAAATATGTAGGAGAGACTGATCTCCAAATTAACCCCGATTGAACCACAATTGAAATGTGGGTGGTTGATGAGCCTCTTGTGTGCTTGTTTGTCGTTTCTCTCTAGGGCCATTCAGGAATGCAACTGTCTGTAGTTTTATGTTGTTATCTGCTTGTGGTTTCTCTTTTGTTTATTTAATTATTCATTTAATTGTATTTTTTTTTTTCATCATTATAATTGTTTACTTGTTGGAGAATAAAAACGTATTTGATGTATTTTTTTCTAGTTCTGTCAACTATTTGTGTCTAAAACCCAATAAACAAATGTTTAAAAATAAAAAAAAGCTTAGTCTATGCCAAACATCTTATTGTTCTTCAAACAATAGTTGTATTAGGTCCCACCCATGAACCACTGTCCCTGCTCCAAAACACATTAACTGGCCTACAATGATATGATTAAGAAAGGTAATGCCGTCCCACAGCAGTGTATGACTGTGTCTTTTTTCACTCGCTACTAAGGGCTAGTTAAAGGAATACAATATCATATTGTCAATATGTTTCTTTCTTGCTTGTTATTGATCAATGTAGAAAAACAACAACCAACAAGAGTCAATAGCGAGAATGACATGTTTTGCATAAGCAGAGACGCTTAGATACATCAAAATGGTAGTAATATACATCTTTGGATTATAAAATGTATTGGCAGGAGAGAAATAAGCAACCAAAAGCACAGATCATCAAACTTTTATTAAATGTTCACTTGCACTTTAGTGGATGTAGACAGGAGGACCATCTCACTCAACTGAGTCAATATGATTTGATGTGTATTATTTACAGATCCCGTAAAAATATAATACAATAGTTCAACTAAGGAAATACAAAAATATCAATATTAATTAATTAATTAAAGGGAGTGCAAAAACAGTGCCAGCACGATGAAGAACATACTAAAATATCTACAGTATATGTAATGATCTTACAATACAGTTATTATTAGTTCCTTGTACTTTGTATTATTTCCTGTCCAGCAATCGTATTTTTCGTTTCACTTCCCGTTTTCCTCCATTTCTCTGGTCTGAGTGCTGGCTCCCTCGCCTGTCAGGATGCTTCTTATACCAGCCCTGTCCTCTTGCTTTGCACTCCACACATCCATTTTATTTTTGTGCACTTCTCAGCTCCACAAATTAGTTTTTTGTGTTACCTGCATTTTCCCTAATAAAGAGGGCTTCCCCCTGCACGTGCCTGCCGTCTCTGCAATCTGGATCCTGGCAACACCGGAATGTAACAATGTATACTAATATAAATAGGAAATACAATTCACCAAGTTATTCTGCCCAACTGGAATTAAACAACTTTGAAACTTATCTTTATGGTACATTGACATGCTGTAGTCATTTTTAATAATGATGAGGATATGATGTATACATAAAATGTTAGTGGTTAGTATGTGGGCCTCAGCCAGTAGACTGAGTGTTTGAGTCGTGCATTTGTGGGTTTTTTACGGCAACTCCAGCTTCCTCTCCCATTCCAAAAACGTAAATATTAGGTTACATAGGTTACTATTTGCAATGTGTTTGACTGACAACCGGTCTATAATGTAGTACTGTTAGAAGTGACGAAAATAAACATTCAATTATAAGTATTTTTATATCCTAAAAAACGATACCCTAATGTAGTAATTTTTCAAAAAATTATATGCACATGAATTTAATGCCTATTTTGCTGATATTTTCTCTTTTTATTTGTAGAGCATATATATCATATCTAAAAAGGAGAAGACAATACAACATATTTTCAGTTTTGACTATGTATACTGGGGTCCTGTCCAAACAAAGGTATTTAGAGATGGAATCTATGGCGTTGTCTTCGGATTACAACATTAGTACGTTGTCGCATTTTAACACTCTGTGCTGTGCTAATTTTGTGTATTCAAATGACAGAAAATATTAGACGTGTTCAAGTCGCTAGAAACGACTCGTTGACAGCATGTTACTGTTTTTGAACGATGCCTAACTTCTTTGATCCAAACACAAGAGTTCCTCTTTCCTCTTTTTGGCACCAATTGGTTTTGTTGGTTTAGCTTCCATTGATCTCTCTGTCCGTGCATTGTTGACATTCATCCTCCTGCTGGCTCATTCTTTCTGTGAAGTTCCTTCAAGGGACGTTGCTGCAGTTACATTTGCTGTAGTCCAGATGTTAAATTATAATATAAACAATAGATCATTGCATCATACTGTAGACATTTTTATGGCGTATTACATGATAGTATCGCAGTGATGGGCCGTCAGGGCCAGCAAGGCCTTCTCTGCTGGCCTAACATAAATCATGATCATAAATTGACAAAAGTTTATTTCATTTTTATTTTACTTTCCCTAAATATATAAAAGTATTCGTCGTGTTCTCTTCATGTGAAATTAGGCTCCAGTGTTGCTGTTTTTGTTAGAGCTTTCATCCTATCAGAATTCAGCTACTTTTCTGTCAGGAAGTATGAAATCTACCCGAGGCTTCGGAATCAACAATGCGTCGGTCTGTGCCGTGTTGGTGAACGGGGCACATGCAGTTGATAGAAAGTTGCGATAGCCAATCAGATCACGAGCTGTTGACAGTAGCCCTCCGAGGTTGCCTCATGTTGAAATGTTGAACATGACATATACGCCTCCTGTGATTGGATAGTCACTTGAGTATCCAATCACAAGTTGTGAGTTGTGAAAGCAGGCATTGCTATACCACACCGGGCTAGCAGAGAAATCTGATATGTGCTGGCTTTTTTTGAACCTTTGATGGCTGAAGGAGAGCAACAAGTTGATTAGATTACAGATATATACTTGCGAGGCCATTTTCAAGAAAGACATTTCAAGAAGAGCTAGATCTTGTGAGACAAGGTTGACTGACCCCCCCCCCGCTAGCAAACTTGTCCCAGCCAGGGAGAGGGATTGTCCGCCATTTACAATCGAATCAACTAACCAAACCTTCCGGCTTTAGATGGGTGCCCCAAATTGCGAGTTCAAATATTTAATTTCTTTATTTTTTCACATTTAATATGTTTTTACAATTATTTTAATTTTGACGTACAGCTAGGTTTTAATGAGGTTGACTGACTTTTTCGGTCATTCTTTTTCTTTTCTTTTCTTTTTGTGTGTAAATGTGTATGATTGTTAATATGTCTAATCTGTACTGTTAAACTGGTCACACAAAATGGTTGATGGTTGATTATATGACCGAAATAAACTTATTTCATTCATTCATTTTTAAATGTGTTGGGAAATAGCATGGTTTGTACACCAGTCTACTGAGGTGATTCAATGGCCAGTAGTGCACAAGTGTCTTTCTGTACAGTGTTTCTCCAGCCGAGGTCAAGTGGTGACATCAATTATGGTTTTATGAGAGGGATTTATTAAAGTCACGCCAAGTAGGACATCACTGAAGGTATACTGATATATCGTGATATCGCACAGCACTCCTATATCGTACGGGGGCCTCTCACCCAAAGTAAGCTGGGATAGGCTCCAGCTCCCTCGTGATGAGGACAAGTGGTACAGAAAATTGATGGATGCAAGGACAAATTATTCTAGTTCTATTCCTTAAAGAAGACCTATGATGAATGTAATCTTTTCTGACTTATAAATTTTGTTACAACGTTGGTTACTCGTATTAAACAATGCCAAAGCATCCTAAGGTTGGTGCATTTGGGCGTGAGCTTGCATGCAGTTTTAGATGCCTTTGAACACTGGGTTTTGCAGTAGGCCCTTTGTGACATCACAGATTGACAAAGGTACTTCTGTGGGCATTTCTAGTACATGCTCTCTGCTTGCATGGCCCCTCCCCTTGGCTCTGCTCTCTGCAACGAGCCTGTTGGCCCCTGCCTTCAGCCTCCCGTTTCAGGCCTTCTCGTACATTTTTAAAAGATAAATTATTGTATTTTTGGAGAGGGTAGAGCATGAAGGTTTTCATTCGCAATCCAGGCACGCCTCTACAAATAAACCGTAGACAGACTCAGAAAATGGGTTATGAATGTGACTGTGGAGCAAAATTTATGCAAACTTTACACCAAAGCATATCTAATAAATATGATCTAGACCAGAGGTCTTTAACAGTAGGCCCATGACCTCTGGGGTGTCCGCAGAGGCAGTAGTAGGAGTAGGAGGGTTGTAAGATATTTGGTTGGTACTTATAAAATAATATTTTTTTCCATAGTATCCATCCATTTTTTACAGCTTGTCCCTTTCGGGGTCGCCAGAGAGCTGGAGCCTATCCCAGCTGTACATGGGCGGGAGTCGGGGTACACCCTGGACAAGTCGCCATCTCATCACAGGGCCAACACACTCACATTTACACACTAGGCCCACTTTACTGTTGCCAATCACCCAGGTGCATGTCCTTGGAGGTGGGAGGAAGCCGGAGTACCCGGAGGGAACCCACGCAATAACAGGGAGAACATGCAAACCCCACACGGATAGACCTTGAGCCCGGTAATCCAACCCAGGACTTTCTTGCTGTGAGGCACGAGCGCTAAGCACTGCCCCAGAGTTCTGCCTCCACGGATGTAGTTAATGTCTTTAAATACGAATAAACATTGATCCAACACACGGTATTAAAATAAAAACATGGACAAATATATATTTTTGTATTCATATTAGCATTTAATATACCTAATGATTAGAGCTCTTGTTGCCTGCTAGCTGTTACCGCGGTGGTTGCCAGCTAGCAATTAGCAGTGCAAGCTGCCAGCTAGCAATTAGCACTATCTTTTTTCCAGCACACCCATTGTCAGCTAGCAGTTAGCGCCCTATTTGCCATCTGGTGATTAGCGTGCAGGTTTCAGCTAACAATTAGCGTGCTAATTGTCAGCTAACGTTTAGCCAACTGTCAGCTAGTGATTAGTACATTAGTTGTCAGCAAGTGATTAACACACTAGTCGTCTGTTAGCGATTAGCGCTAATTACATAATACTACTGGACTAATAATACTATTTGAATATCTTAGTTTTAAACACCTTTAAAGGGGAAGTGCACTTTTTTTTTTTTACAATTTTGCCTATTGTTCACAATCATTATGAGAGACAAGAACACATATGTCTTTTTTTAAACATATATATGTATCTATATACTGTATCTATATATATATATATATATATATATATATATATATATATATATATATATATATATATATATATATATATATATATATATATATATATATATATATATATATATATATATATATATATATATATATACATACATACATATATATATATATATATATATACACATATATTTAACACATGTGTGTTTCCACTTCCGGAAACAAACGTAAGTGTGTTCTAATCATGGCAAACTTGATAATAGGCAACAAAGACTAAACTATTTTTGGACAAATGAGGATTCCCAACCTTATCTTTTTGAAGCTGAATATACGGAGGATGAACTGCTGCTTATAGAAGCGAGCACAAAGGAAGGGTGAAACGGAGCAGACGGAACCCGAGATAGTGATGGTGGCGAGACTTGGTCACGGTTTAAATGTGGAACTTGGAGCCAAGCTATGCTGATATAAATTCAGTGCTTACCCAAAATAAACAGGTAAAAACATCCCCTGCCAGCTGGACCAAACGAATAACCTTTAGTTTTCTTGTCTCTCATAAGGATTGTAAGTGATCGGCAAAATTCCCCAAAAAGTGCAGTTCCCCATAAAGACCAGTTTGGTTTAAAACACATTTTTATACAGGATACATACAAACCCCGTTTCCATATGAGTTGGGAAATTGTGTTAGATGTAAATATAAACGGAATACAATGATTTGGAAATCATTTTCAACCCATATTCAGTTGAATATGCTACAATGACAACATATTTGATGTTCAAACTGATAAAAAAATTTTTTTTGCAAATAATCATTAACTTTAGAATTTGATGCCAGCAACACGTGACAAAGAAGTTGGGAAAGGTGGCAATAAATACTGATAAAGTTGAGGAATGCTCATCAAACACTTATTTGGAACATCCCACAGGTGAACAGGCAAATTGGGAACAGGTGGGTGCCATGATTGGGTATAAAAGTAGATTCCATGAAATGCTCAGTCATTCACAAACAAGGATGGGGCGAGGGTCACCACTTTGTCAACAAATGCGTGAGCAAATTGTTGAACAGTTTAAGAAAAACCTTTCTCAACCAGCTATTGCAAGGAATTTAGGGATTTCACCATCTACGGTCCATAATATCATCAAAGGATTCAGATAATCTGGAGAAATCACTGCACGTAAGCAGCTAAGCCCGTGACCTTCGATCCCTCAGGCTGTACTGCAGGGGTCACCAACCTTTTTGAAACCAACAGCTACTTCTTGGGTACTGATTAATGCGAAGGGCTACCAGTTTGATACACACCTAAATAAATTGCCAGAAATAGCCAATTTTCTCAATTTACCTTTAACTCTATGTTAATATTAATAATTAATGATATTTACACTTAATTGAACGGTTTAAAAGAGGAGAAAACACGAAAAAAAATGTCAATTACATTTTGAAACATTGTTTATCTTCAATTTCGACTCTTTAAAATTCAAAATTCAACCGAAAAAAAGAAGAGAAAAACTAGCTAATTCGAATCTTTTTTAATTTTTTTTTAAAAGAATTTATGGAACATCATTAGTAATTTTTCCTGATTAAGATTAATTTTAGAATTTTGGTGACATGTTTTAAATAGGTTAAAATCCAATCTGCACTTTGTTAGAATATATAACAAATTGGACCAAGCTATATTTCTAACAAAGACAAATCATTATTTCTTCTAGATTTTCCGGAACAAAAATTTTAAAAGAAATTCAAAAGACTTTAAAATAATATTTAAATTTAATTCTACAGATTTTTTATATTTGCCAGAATAATTTTTTTGAATTTTAATCATAATAAGTTTGAAGAAATATTTCACAAATATTCTTCGTCGAAAAAACAGAAGCTAAAATGAAGAATTAAATTAAAATGTATTTATTATTCTTTACAATAAAAAAAATAAATTTACTTGAACATTGATTTAAATTGTCAGGAAAGAAGAGGAAGACATTTAAAAGGTAAAAAGGTATGTGTTTAAAAATCCTAAAATCATTTTTAAGGTTGTATTTTTTCTCTCTCTCTTCTCTCTCTTTCTCTTGTCTTTCTGAAAGTTATAAGAAGCAAAGTAAAAAAAATAATGAATTTATTTAAACAAGTGAAGACCAAGTCTTTAAAATATTTCCTTGGATTTTAAAATTCTATTTGAGTTTTGTCTCTCTTAGAATTAAAAATGTCAGGCAAAGCGAGACCAGCTTGCTAGTAAATAAATACAATTTAAAAAATAGAGGCAGCTCACTGGTAAGTGCTGCTATTTGAGCTATTTTTAGAACAGGCCAGCGGGCTACTCATCTGGTCCTTACGGGCTACCTGGTGCCCGCGGGCACCGCGTTGGTGACCCCTGCTGTACTGCATCAACAAGCGACATCAGTGTGTAAAGGATATCACCTTATGGGCTCAGGAACACTTCAGAAACCCACTGTCAGTAACTACAGTTGGTCGCTACATCTGTAAGTGCAAGTTAAAACTCTCCTATGCAAGGCGAAAACCGTTTATCAACAACACCCAGAAATGCCGTCGGCCTCGCTGGGCCTGAGCTCATCTAAGATGGACTGATACAAAGTGGAAAAGTGTTCTGTTGTCTGACGAGTTCACATTTAAAATTGTTTTTGGAAACTGTGGATGTCGTGTCCTCCGGACTAAAGAGGAAAAGAACCATATAGGCGCAAAGTTGAAAAGCCAGCATCTGTGATGGTATGGGGGTGTATTAGTGCCCAAGACATGGGTAACTTACACATCTGTGAAGGCGCCATTAATACTGAAAGGTACATACAGGTTTTGGAGCAACATATTTTGCCATCCAAGCAACATAGCATCCAAGCATCCATGGACGCCCCTGCTTATTTCAGCAAGACAATGCCAAGCCACGTGTTACATCAACGTGGCTTCATAGTAAAAGAGTGCGGGTACTAGACTGGCCTGCCTGTAGTCCAGACCTGTCTCCCATTGAAAATGTGTGGCGCATTATGAAGCCTAAAATACCACAACGGAGACCCCCGGACTGTTGAACAACTTAAGCTGTACATCAAGCAAGAATGGGAAAGAATTCCACCTGAGAAGCTTAAAAAATGTGTCTCCTCAGTTCCCAAACGTTTACTGAGTGTTGTTAAAAGGAAAGGCCATGTAACACAGTGGTGAACATGCCCTTCCCCAACTACTTTGGCACGTGTTGCAGCCATGAAATTCTAAGTTAATTATTATTTGCAAAAAAAAAAAAAAAAGTTTATGAGTTTGAACATCAAATATGTTGTCTTTGTAGTGCATTCAACTGAATATGGGTTGAAAAGGATTTGAAAATCATTGTACTCCGTTTATATTTACATCTAACACAATTTCCCAACTCATATGGAAACTGGGTTTGTAAATAGGGGTACCTGCTCCAGCTATTTCTCCATCAGTTTGGGGTTCCTTGGCCTGGAAAATGTTGAAGACTCCTGCTCTCGACCACAACGAAATGTGTTAAATGTAAAAAAGAATCATCAAAGTTTATGAACATGCAGGTCTTTCGAGGTCAGGTTGCTTTTTGCAAGAACGTGACCTATTAAGAGATTACCTTACGTCAGTAAGTAATAACCCTAATTAGACACACTGTTTTGCAATATTTGTAGTCATACCATCACATTTTTGTACACATACAAGAGCGGTGGATTGTTGGTTTCATTACACAAAAGAAGGACAAATCCAAAAGACTTACTGAACAATACTTGGAAACTGTCTTAAAATAAAATATTGAAAATCAGACATTGCTTTTGAATTGAGGTTTAGGACAAAACAAAACAAAACAAAACAAAACAAAACAAAACAAAACAAAACAAAACAAAACAAAACAAAACAAAACAAAACAAAACAAAACAAAGCAAAACAAAACAAAACAAAACAAAACAAAACAAAACAAAACAAAACAAAACAAAACAAAACAAAACAAAACAAAACAACAACAAAAAAACAAACAAACAATGAAACTGTCCTGGACAGAAATAATGGTACCATTAACTTAATACTAGTTTTAAAGCATTTGCTGCAACCAAGTGCTTCCTGTAACCTTAAATGACACTCCTGCACCTGTTGACAGGTGATTTTTTTTTGCCCAGTCCAAACACAGAAAGTGCTGTTTTTGTTGTTGATGAATTTGATTTTACAGAGCGCATAGCAACGGACAATATGGTTACAATGCACTTCAGTTAAAATTAGTTATGGTGACCAAAATATTTTCAATATGACATAATAAATATTTTCAATATGACATATTGTATAAGCGGTTGAAAATGGATGGATGGATGGATATTCATATTACTACATTACACACATACTTACAGCATGCATGTAAAACGTTGTTGGAGGTTTTTAGATGTTTCTTTCGAGTTGCGTAATAGATCGTATCCCCATTACCTGCATTGTTAGCTGCCTCTTACTGCAGGTTTGTCATTAAGAAAGCACAAAAAAGGCAAACCCACGTGTGTTCCTGTCCCACATGAGGATTGTGGATGATGGGAAAAATTCCCTAAAAAATGCAGTTCCACTTTAAGATACAGTAGTACCTCAGTTTTTGTTTGCAATCTCTTCCAAAAGGTCAAACGAAACCGTACGGAAGCAAGAAATAATTTAATTGTTCCAGACAGCCAGAAATATGAGACAACATACATTTTATAGAGAAAATTTATAGTTTTGTGTGCAAAAAAACAACAAAAAACATGAGCTTTTATTAACATCACATTTTTTTTTTAAGTCTCTTGTTGGCAAAGATGTATTCTTTGTTAAATATGATAGTGTTTCTCACCTTCTTTATCAAAGTGCTGACACTTGCAACTTTCTTTGGCCCCGCTGGTGGCTTATTTTGCAGTCGAATCGACACAAATGTGAATAGAAATTGAGTCCCTGATGCATGGGATTCTTTATTTGGGCACTTCACTCCGCAAAATGATATGCAGTTTGTAAACAAAATGTCGGTAGAAATGTTCATTGAAAGCCGAATCATAAGAAGAGTGGGGTGTACCAGAGTCCTGAAACGCATGCAAAAAACAAAATGATTCAAAGTATGTGCATGTGAACGAGGACAAACGGGATCTAATGCACATAATGCATCTAATGATGCATTTTAACCAAGCTGACATTAGCGTGGCACTATGAACTATTATTTTAGTTTTTATTACTGCTCGTTGTTTTCAATGCACCGCAAGCAAAACTTGTTGTTAAATTGACGCTCTTCTGTGCTTAGCAACACAATAGCTTCTTTGGAATGCTATCCTTCCTCTGTATCACGTCATATGTAACTAACTTAACAAAAAGGTTTTTTTTCAAATCTATTAACCATTAACCTATCATTAAGGAAGGTAGGCGCTACACAACAATGATTTCAATGCAGCAAAAAACAAAGGCACTAGAAGATGACAGGGAGGCGGAGTGGAGTGGTGGTTTCCACGATTGTGTCAGAGTCACTTGGTTCTGCGTTTGAATCTCTGCTCAGACTTTTCTGAAGGGGATTTGCATGATTTTCCCTGTACTACAAGTCCAAAAACATGCATGTTAGGCGAATTGGAGACGCTGAATTGATCACAATTCACAACGGATTTTAGCTTCTGCCGCGTTAAACAGGTATAAGGACACGTTCCTAAACATAAAACCAAAGAGGTGGGAATCTTTGGGAACCTCACAATTCGATCCCATTCTTGGGGTGACGATTCAGAATGGACTTTTTCTTAATATATTATTTAGTATAATAAAGTGTGCTAAATTTTCCAATCCAATTCCTGCTTTAGAATGATGAAGATATACATTTACAAAACAATTGAGAAGACATGCAAATATAATAAAAGGAAAAAAAAGAAGAAAAGGAAAACCAAAAATGTATAGAAGCAACAGTATCAATAATAATAATATTAATCCAAAAACGGATTCTAAAAAAAAATGTGCAACAAAAAAAACCATACGCATTTTAAAATAAATTCTCGAAAATTATAACTTGATTAAGAATCGGAATAAATAAAAATTGTGATTTGGATGCGGATTGATTTTTTTGAACACCCCTAACAAGCAAGCGCACAAGAAAAAGGGTTCAGGAACTGCACATTTTTTTTTAATCCATATTTTTTTTTAAATCACACACACACTAGGTGTGGCGAAATTATTCTCTGCATTTGACCCATCACCCTTGATCACCCCCTGGGTGGTGAGGGGAGCAGTGAACAGCAGCGGTGGCCGAGGGCGGGAATCATTTTGGTGATTTAACCCCCAATTCAACCCTTGATGCTGAGTATTTTCTTTTTTATGCTTTATAACTTGTAATAATCTGCTTTTTTTAGGTGGCTAGCAATGCAGCTAAGGGGTGTTATCCATTCTTCCTCCCAATCACTCTAAAAGTGCATCCAAAAAGCGCCAACAATACTCAATTCACATCTCATGACGTGAATATTAAATTAATTGTATTGATATTAAGTATTAGAAATGTTGTTGTAATAAACGATAATGCAGACAAACTATTTTTAGCTAGGCCGTGATACTGAGCTGCTGCATCATAACTTGGTAAATGTTATTAATGGATGACAAATCATGCATCTCACCTGGATAATAGAATATTGTGCTCATCAACTGAGAAGTTGTTTTTGCTTTGTTATTTGCAATAGTGCTGTATGTGTGTGTTTGTGTGTGCTTGTGTGTGTGTGTGTGTGTGTATGTCTTCTTCTCTTCTTCTATTGTTATTTTTTTGTTTATTTTGTTTTGTTTTGTACAGCACTTTGTGTTTGCCACTTGCTTGTGTATGAAAAGTGTTACATAAATAAAGTTTGATTTAATCTTTTTTGATCAGTTGCAGCCAAGTTATACCCAGAGATGGCAAGAAAGACACAAAAAGACGCACATTTGCGTCACAGAAAACAAGCTTTTTTTTTTCAACCCTTTGTGTGGATCATGATAAATTCTTCATCTAAAAAAGATTATATCAGTCATCAGTCGGCATCCCAGTGAGAACAGACATTGTACAGTAAGTGATTGTATGTTGTTTCTCATGAAGTCTGCCATGATTAGTTGTTGTTGAAGGGAAAGTGAACGTTGTGATGCGTCTGTGAAATAAATGTGTAATATGCTTAATATGACCAAAATGCGTAAATATTACATGTAATAAAGTACTATCTATTATGATGAATGTTCCAGTTAATACATTACAGGGTGTATTTACAACCTTAATGGAGGGGTGTGGATGTTTTTAGAGCACTTTATAGGTGCAAGAAAGCGACTCAATTGACTCCAGTCTGTTGCAGGCTGGATTTTTATTTACGTTATTTATGAGTTAGAATGCATAAAAAAAAGAAAATCATATGTGTTCTTGTTTGTGGCTTGTGCAGCCCTTTGAGACACTCATGATTTAGGGCTATATAAGTAAACTTTGATTGATTGATGATTGACATAAGGATCGTGAATGACAGGCGAAATTCCCAAAAAGTGCAGTTCCCCTTTAAGAAAAATAAGAAGAAACCATGTACACTAAAGTCAGCTGGGATAGGCTCCAGCTCACTCTGACTCTCAACAGAAAATGAAAGGCTGAAGCTAAATGATGCATTCATCCCAATCTCTGTTTGGGTCAGTGCTCTCACGCTCTTCTACTATAAATCCCAATTAATTTATGTCAAATACATTAACACTTTTTATCACCAAAAATGATTCTTGGGCGCGGCCACCGCTGCTGCCCACTGCTGCCCACTGCTGCCCACTGCTGCCCACTGCTCCCCTCACCTCCCAGGGGGTGAACAAGGGGATGGGTCAAATGCAGAGGACAAATTTCACCACACCTAGTGTGTCTGTGACAATCATTGGTACTTTAACTTGAACTTTTTATAGCTAATAATTATCATTATACATGCAGAATACAATGTAAAATGCATATAAATGATGAATGGAAAAGGATAATGAACATTTAAGATCACTTTGTTGGCGAAGATGGCGATGAGCGGAGAAGAAGCGGGAGCCATGTAGTCCTTAAATTTAATAGTGTTTCTCATCTTCTCAATCAAAGTGCTGGCACTCCTTCCTTTTTTTGGCCCCATGGTGTCTTATTTTGCAGCCCTACTCAATAAAAACCAATACAGAGACCGACAAACTGACTAATTTGTTAAATGCGTATACAATGGAGGCGCTACTGTACTTGGCTTTATGAGGGAGATGGGAGGCTCAGGAAGATTGGAGGGACGTGTCCCAAAATAGCTTCCAGGGGCTAAATAGAAATAGTTCCACTGATGAGGTCAGGGGGCATGACGGTGTCCAAAATTGGTGAGCTTAACGTGCAAAATATAGTGAAGAGATGTTCACTCCCGCAGAGGGGAGGGGGGCAGCAGCGAGCATTCCTGGCATTACGGCCACCCGACAAACAATCCCAACTTTATCCACCGCGTTGGCAGGCTGAATGGCTGCAGTGTGTGCAGTTTACCCACTGAGGGGGGCAGCGCTCAGCCCCGCCGTCTAAACATTATACTGTCTGAGGTGTCTACTCTGGTGTATCATCATTGTACAACACTCTCCTTTATATTTATATTCTGCCTAATTTAGCCTACAAAACGCATTTGAAGGCACAAACTAACATTATTCTGCCGTAGCTGCGTGAGAAAACAGCCCAACGCCCTCTTCTGAAATGAGAATGTTCCTTCCTATTTGTCAATTATACACCCACGGTGTGTTCCATGGAAGTTGGAAGCAGTTTAGAATGAACAAAGAAGCTTCTAGAAAATAAGTGATGGTGTTTGCGAAACTTTGAGGGCAGAGCTAGCGTGTCGAGATTTGGACAATAGATTACATGTCAAATGTTGGTCTGTCAAGCTGCTGCTTTGCAAGGATTTGCAAAATCAACATGAGTTCTTTTGTAGTGCTGTCAAATGATTGAGTTTTAAAATCAGATTAATCACACTTTGGAATTTGGATTAATCATGATTTTGGTTATTACCAGAAGTGGGTAGTAACACGCTACATTTACTCTGTTACATCTACTTGAGTAACTTTTGGGATAAATTGTACTTCTAAGAGTAGTTTTATGCAACATACTTTTACTTTTACTTGAGTATCTTTATAGAGAAAAAACGCTACTTTTACTCTGCTCCATTTATTTACATTCAGCTCGCTACTCGCTACTGATTTTTATCGATCTGTTAATGCACGCTTTGTTTGTTTTGGTTTGTCAGACAGACCTTCAAAGTAGGATCTATCGCATGCCTGCGTTTCACCAATCAAATGCAGTCAGTGGTGAAGTTTGACTCCGTTTCACCAATCAAACAGAGCCAGGCGGTCACATGATTAACTGCACATAAAGTTTCAGCGGCAAACAACAACAATGGCAACGACAACAACGAAGGCAAACACCCCTGGCCTCACATAAAATCGATGTTTACGCTTCAGAATGTAATGCGTTGTCATATGTGTCTCCCCAAACAAGTGGACATTTCAGCTTACATGAACTCAACGTCAAATATGAGGAAGCACATCGCGGTAAGTAACGTTAGTAGATATTTTGGCTGTCACCGTAGGCTGATGTTAGCTTCCCTGCTATGAATCACTGTCAAATGTACATAGTGTGGGTATAATTTATTAACGCACTGCAGCCTCATAGACAGACACACACACACACACACACACACACACACACACACACACACACACACACACACACACACACACACACACACACACACACACACACACACACACACACACACACACACACACACACACACACACACACACACACACACACACACACACACACACATGCACAGTCGCACACACACTCACGCATGCATACAAACACCAATCAGAAGTGCACAGTGTGTTCTCAGGTGCAGCTCACACCTATCAGTTTATGGTTTGCGTAAAGGCTAACTTGTTATTTTCCTTTGTAATATCTGCCTACTGAGCCTATAAATGATAAATAAATGGGTTATACTTGTATAGCGCTTTTCTACCTTCAAGGTACTCAAAAAGCTTTGACAGTATTTCCACATTCACCCATTCACACACACATTCACACACTGATGGCGGGAGCTGCCATGCAAGGTGCTAACCAGCAGCCATCAGGAGCAAGGGTGAAGTGTCTTGCCCAAGGACACAACGGACGTGACTAGGATGGTAGAAGGTGGGGATTGAACCCCAGTAACCAGCAACCCTCCGATTGCTGACCCGGCCACTCTACCAACTTCGCCACGCCGTCCCTATGGTGCTGTTAAGTTATTGTGGCTCAATTTGCCTTAATTTTTATTTTTATTTTAATGCATTATTATTTAATATATTATTGTTTTAGTTGCTTAAGAGATATTCCTGGCTCTGAATTTGTTCATTGCTATTTTTATGTTTTTGTGCATTATTTGTTGCCGTCATCATTAAACGAACAGGTTACTCATCAGTTACTCAGTTTCACAACATACTTTTTACTTTTACTCAAGTAAATATTTGGGTGACTACTCCTTACTTTTACTTGAGTAATAAAACTCTAAAGTAACAGTACTCTTACTTGAGTACAATTTCTGGCTACTCTACCCACCTCTGGTTATTACTCTCTTGCATCATTTAAAATAACTTTAAAAAAAGAGCTGAATATTTGGACACGTGCGATTTTATTGTCAGAATGTCTTAGAGGAAAGTGTTTTACTTGAATGCACTACATTTATTTCTTCAACACTTTTTTTTATATCTGAATTTCTGTCAGGGTTTATTTTTAAAGTGAAATTTGCCAGTGAGCACAACAATCCGAGTCTCCTCACTCATCTTTGCACTGACGTATGCATTGACCTGATCACTGACCGTATAACAACACTCGGTCAGTCAGATAACCATGTGTGGTTATGGTAAAGAAGCATGAACGGTCAATATAAATTGCTTGAATAAACTGCATGAATACATGATAAATGCAGTAATTGTTTTGTGATTATTTTTGCAAACTGCTCATAACAAGGGAAGTCTTACTAATAGACACTGTATACGTTATATAAATACACACACACACATACAGTATATACTGTATATACAGTCGCGATCAAAAGTTAAAGTTAAGTTAAAGTACCAATGATTGTCACACACCCACTAGGTGTGGTGAAATTTGTCCTGTGCATTTGACCCATCCCCTTGATCACCCCCTGGGAGGTGAGGGGAGCAGTGGGCAGCAGTGTAGCCGCACCCGCGAATCATTTTTGGTGATTTAACCCCCAATTCCAACCCTTGATGCTGAGTGCCAAGCAGGGAGGTAATGGGTCCCATTTTTATAGTCTTTGGTATGACCCGGCCGGGGTTTGAACTCACAACCTACCGATCTCAGGGCGGACACTCTAACCACTAGGCCACTGAGTAGGTTAAAAAGTTGACATACACTTGTAAAGAACATAATGTCATGGCTGTCTTGAGTTTCCAATATTTTCTACAACTCTTATTTTTTTGTGATAGAGTGATTGGAGCACATACTTGTTGGTCACAAAAAACATTCATGAAGTTTGGTTGTTTTATGAATTGATTATGGGTTTACTGAAAATGTGACCAATTCTGCTGGGTCAAAAGTATACATACAGTAATGTTAATATTTGGTTACATGTCTCTTGGCAAGTTTCACTACAATAAGGTGCTTTTGGTAGCCATCCACAAGCTTCTGGCAAGCTTCTGGTTGAATTTTTGACCACTCCTCTTGACAAAATTGGTGCAGTTCAGCTAAATTAGTTGTTTTTTTGACATGGACTTGTTTCTTCAGCATTGTCCACATGTTTAAGTCAGGACTTTGGAAAGGCCATTCTAAAACCTTCATTCTAGCCTGATTTAGCCATTCCTTTACCACTTTTGACGTGTGTTTGGGGTCATTGTCCTGTTGAAACACACAAATGCGCCCAAGACCCAGCCTCCGAGCTGATGATTTTAGGTTGTCCTGAAGAATTTGGAGGTAATCCTCCTTTTTCATTGTCCCATTTACTCTCTGTAAAGCACCAGTTCAATTGGCAGCAAAACAGACCCAGAGCACAACTTTAACTTTAACTACCACCACCATGCTTGATGGTAGGAATGGTGTTTCTGGGATTAAAGGCCTCACCTTTTCTCCTCCAAACATATTGCTGGGTATTGTGGCCAAACAGCTCAATTTTTGTTTCATCTGACCACATAACTTTCCTCCAGAAGGTCTTATCTTTGTCCATGTGATGTCAGATGAAACAAAAATTGAGCTGTAACCCCTCTCAAAGAATATGTATACATTTATAATTATAAAATAACTCGGGCTGTCAATCTTAACGCGTTAACGCATGTAAAAAAAAAATATTGCGTTATCAAATATGAATGATGATTAATCTTTTCCGGGTTAAGGCTTAACCCAGAAGACGTGCACATTTGTTACATAGTCTGTGATCACGATGAGGGGCGGCCCATTTTGCTTCAAAACAGAACGTTGGATAACCCTAAGGTAACTTGTTAGTATTGCAGCGACAAACGTTTCTATCATCAGCGCACAGCTAACTTAAAATACCATCTTAAAGCAAAACACGGACTCGAGGATGTTGCCAATCCTCTTGGCGACTTTTTTTGTAAACAAAACAGCTTATAGCAACAAATCTAGTGACTTTTCCCGGGGATATTGGAGACTTTTTTTGTATGTATCTTGGAGACTCTAAGGTAAAAGCAAGCAGCCGTCACAGTCCTTAGCGAGCATGGACAGCTGCTGCCGGTCAGCTGGTGCTGTTGCTCTGATAGCTACATGCTGATTTACTGACAGTTAAGTTCAACATATGCCTTTGCTAAACGAACAGCCACCGTATGAAGGACATCTAACATCTGTGAAGACCAAGTCCTGCAAGAAGATGTCATTCATTTCGTACCTTGAAGAGGCACAAATACAACAAGGATAAACCAACTGTACTACATAAACAAGAGCATCAACTTGCAACTACAGACTAAATCTGAATTTATTCTGCTTCCTGGAAAACATCGTTACATCTTTAAGTAATCACAAAACGCTGGGGTCGCATAGTACCGAAAAAAGAAATCAGCATTGTCATCTGAAAAGGTAAACAATCGTGTTTGTTTCAACAACTGTTTAAAGTAAAGACGAGTAAATGGCGCACTATGTTGTTCATGAGTGTGTTTACTACATTATCGATTAGTAATTGTACCTTGTTTGCAAGATTATTGCAAACTGCAAAGTCTTTCAAAATGTGCACTTAATTTTTACTATACTTATTTCACCAGGTTTTCGACTACTAAATTGCATTTGTACCCAATTATTGGGGTATGTTCTTCAGCAAAGTTTATTTACGCAAGCAAGTGATTAATCATGATTAATCACAGGTTCATCTGATTAAAAAAAAAAAATCACTTGACAGCCCTATTTTTAACAATGTTAAGTTTCCCAGCAGATGGTCAGAAGCACTTCCGCTTGCTTAAAGGAAATTGCACAATTTCTTGTGCTGTCATTTTTGTGTTTGCACTTTTATTGTATTTAGTGATTTTTCTATATTTTACTATTAAATGCTTGGGCCGCAATTATACTTAACTATGTATGAAGTTACACACAAAATAGTCTGCAGGTCACAAGTTTGCCGCGAGTTTGAGACCCCTGTCACCTTAGACTGCGTTTATTCTCTATAAACAATAACTTTTACATTTTAAACTGAAGTTAGCCTACTGTAGCAGGTTTAAACAATGTTTTCTTTATTTTTCTCAAGTGCTGATCCTCCCGTATAATGTTTTTTCTTGGCGCCTCAAAGGAATGTCAACCTCACACCTTAAAAACTGCTGTTTCGTTTTGTTTTGTTTAGCGATGTCACAATGGAACTTTACCTGTTAATTACAGTATGTGTTTAAAAATGTTCCGTCACAACAACTCGGCTCTGAGACAATACAAGAAAACATTCATGCTTACGTATGTGCCAATAGCAGGAGTCATGTTGATTCCAAAAGTAACATTCACATTAATACATTTGCAACGCTAACACTTGTGGCAACCAAATTACATTAGCAGGAGAAATGATGTGGGACAATTTCACCCTGGTCGACTTGTGACAACTCAACATTAGTAGTCAAATAGCTACAAAAAGTGGCAGACATTCAGTGTACTCATAAGCACAAAGATAACTGATTAAAGTACCCGTAGAGTGGAAAAACAAGTTGACTTTATATGCTTAATTGTGTTTCATTGTATCTAAACCATATCTAATTGTATTTAAAAAAACTCCTTTGTCCCACACGCCATTAGACTGTACAACTCCTCTCAGGGGGGGGGGGGGGGGGGGGGTACTAGGATGACAGGGGATGCAAAACAAAAATAGTGCAATGCTTTTTCATAACATGGTCACTACTGCCTAGTAGGGACGGCGTGGCGAAGTTGGGAGAGTGGCCGTGCCAGCAATCTGAGGGTTACTGGTTCAATCCCCACCTTCTACCATCCTAGTCACGTCCGTTGTGTCCTTGGGCAAGACACTTCACCCTTGCTCCTGATGGGTTCTGGTTAGCGCCTTGCATGGCAGCTCCCGCCATCAGTGTGTGAATGTGTGTGTGAATGGGTGAATGTGGAAATACTGTCAAAGCGCTTTGGGCTCCTTAAAAAGGGGTAGAAAAGCGCTATACAAGTACAACCCATTTTACCATTTTTTTTTTTAGTTTCTCTTGTTATATTCATATTTTACTGTTATATTTTTATTCGCATTGTTGCTTTTTATTTGTATTCTTATTGTAATATTTAATTTTCCTGAGGGAACTCTCCTGAAGGAATCAATAAAGTACTATCTATCTATCTATCTATCTATTAGGGGTGTGGGAAAAAATTGATTCGAATTCGAATTGCGATTCTCACGTTGTGCGATTCAGAATCGATTTTCATTTTTAAAAAATATATATATATATTTTTTTTAATTTAAATTTTATTTTTATTTAAATTTTTAATTTTTAATTAATCAATCCAACAAAACAATACACAGCAATACCATAACAATGCAATCCAATTCCAAAACCAAACCCGACCAAGCAACACTCAGAACTGCAATAAACAGAGCAATTGGGAGGAGACACAAACACGACACAGAACAAACCAAAAGTAGTGAAACAAAAATGAATATTATCAACGACAGTATCAATATTAGTTACAATTTCAACATAGCAGCGATTAAAAATCCCTCATTGACATTATCAATAGACATTTATAAATTTAAAAAAAAAAGAACAATAGTGTCACAGTGGCTTACACTTGCATCGCATCTCATAAGCTTGACAACACACTGTGTCCAATATTTTCACAAAGATAAAATAAGTCATATTTTTGGTTCATTTAATAGTTAAAACAAATTTACATGATTGCAATCAGTTGATAAAACATTGTCCTTTACAATTATAAAAGTTTTTACAAAAATCTACTACTCTGCTTGCATGTCAGCAGACTGGGGTAGATCCTGCTGAAATCCTATGTATTGAATGAATAGAGAATCCTTTTGAATCAGGAAAAAAATCGTTTTTTAATGGAGAATTGTGTTGAATTGAAAAATAAATACATTTTGAATCGAATCGTGACCCAAGAATCGATACTGCATCGAATCGTGGGACACCCAAAGATTCACAGCCCTACTATCTATCTATCTATCTATCTATCTATCTATCTATCTATCTATCTATCTATCTATCTATCTATCTATCTATCTATCTATCTATCTATCTATCTATCTATCTATCTATCTATCTATCTATCTATCTATCTATCTATCTATCTATCTATCTCTCTCTCTCTATCTATTTACAATCCGCAAAGTATGCGAAAATACCGTCTAAACATCACAAAATGTCAAAATTTCAGTCAGCCATCTTGAATATTCCAATCTTCGGTCATTTCCGAAGATTGATGCCAATGGAGTAACACTTCTGCACTCTGACCATAGTATCAGACCAGTCATACTGGAATTACGCAAACATTTGACGGATATGTGCTGTCTATCATTCACAATTCCTATATAAGACATGAACACATATGTTTTTTTTTTTTTTATGCATACTAAGTCGTAAATAAATAATTACGTAAAAAGTCAGCTAACAATGGAGTAAAATGGGGCTCTCTATTTTGTCCACAAACCCTCTAAAGAAAGATCCAAAACCCGCCATCAATACTCTATATACATGTCGTGACCTGAATATTAACCAAATTTTAGCGATGTTGTTATCATAAGCGCTAACGCAGACAAACTATTTTTAGCGGCTGATTGATAGCACACAGCTAAGCAGCCCTTTGCTGCCTTGACTCTGAGCTAGCCGCAATGTCCTGCTGCTGCCGCATCATCGCGTCTTGTCAAAGTTATTCTAGATTATACATCATGCCTCTCATCTGGATATTAGGAGGATTTAGCCATGAATCTAGAAGTTGTTCATCTGTGACATTCAATTCAAACCTGGGGATGGAGACCAACACCAACAACCAACAACGTTGTCTGCAGGAAGACTTTCCATTGTTAACACTTCATGTGCATAATGATTAATTCTTCATATAAACGGGAACATAAGGACATCCTATCATTCGTCATCATAGTGAGAGCAGACATTGTACAGTCGTACAGTAAGCTATCGTTTTATTATGTTTATAGTTTGTATTTCTTGTTTAGCACTTAGCAATACTGCTACATGATGCTTAGTGTTTCACTGAAGCTGGATCTGTTTAGCAGAGCGTCTAAAAGGTGTAGCCTTTATAGGTGTAATCTTTATATTTAGGATCAACAATATAAAATTCTGGATCATAATTTGTCTCAAAGTAATCGTTGGCTCTCAAAAAGTCTGCATGATTTGCATTGTTGTTGGTGATGAAGGGATCTGTGGTTCCTACCGCCACATCACGCGATCACGTGATTGGCTATCTCATTATCTCTCAAAATGGCTCGGGAATCTCCGTGAGATTGATACTATTTTGATCATATCTATCTATTAGCAAACTTTGGAAGTCTTTCAGTGTCATACATCAGATGTACTGTATATAATAATAGCTTCAAAACAGAGGCAACTTGTTTTTCCACTCTACTGGTACTTTAAGGCTGTACTATTCAGCTGGTGACCGAATGAGTTCAGTTCAAAACTTGAGATACAAACATGTTTGCAGCAAATTCCTAAAAAAACTTTAGTGCTCCTGTTGTAAAGAGGAACATGAACCACAGATAACACACTGGCAGATCCTTGCATTGACATTGACCTTGCTAGCAAACATAGAACCCTCTTGGCCAAAGTTATGATTTACATAATTGAGGCATGTTTCCTGTAATTCCTCTCACATTTATTTTTTCATAATGTGAGTTATGTTACTAAGGTGTTGCTGTAGCTTGTTTATTTCAGATGCAGTTGGTAATTATTTATTCAACTTCTTTAGTTATACTAGTGGTTTTTTCCTCAAGGTTCCATTTTAGGTCCTCTCTCCTTCATTTGGGCTATTCAGTTTAACTCAGTCCAGTTCAAAAAACTTGTGAGAGACTCACATTTTTGCAGCGGATTCTTAAAAACATGAATGCTGTCATAGAGATTATTTTTGACTAGCTTTTTTGCAGAAGGTACTTAACAACAGCAGAGCGCTCCTGTCACTCGAACAAAAAAAAAAACTAAAATCAAATGTCTACTGTAGAGGACACTGGTTCTCCGGAATATACAAATTAGGACTAATAGTCCATAGCTTTCTGGAAATGTGGCCCCCAAAACAATTTAATTTAACATCCCTAGCTGAGGGATTTTAAAATGTTACTCTTTGCTGTAGAAATAAAACAATTATTGTTGTTGCATTTGTGTGTTATACTGTATTGATCAGAAACTATCAAAGTGTCAGCCAGATGGCTGCTAACACACAACAGATACATGCAGATATATCAATACTAGATTACTACATTTGACCACATACACAAAATTGTAATGTATCTTGTCATGTTTCCAAGATGGCGGCCTATGCACGATGCATGCATAGTAGGGATTGTTGGAAAAGTTCAGTAAAATGGATTACTTTAAACAGTACACTTGAATGTGTACACTGTGTACTTCCCTCTTGAGTGTAGTCATGTCCCAAATCGATTACTGACTTTACACACTTACCGCAAATGACGATCATAATATTTGCATGCGTCCTCTTCTTTTGCTTGTTCTCTCATTTTTAATTTGGAATTGCAGCCACTCTAGTTTAGTCCACAATGTAGCCAAAACGTGGTAAAGGTCAAGAGGCCAACATGTACCTCATTGGCTATAGTGCTAATTGTGTAGTATGCAGTCAAGTACAGTAAAGTACAGTGGAGTACAGTACAATGGACTGATTGAGACAAAGCCATTAATTCTGCTGAAGTGTGACAGACGTGTCGACAAAGGTGCAGAGATAATGAATGGTTGTGTCTGCGAGGTGAATGATTCTATTGTTCTCCTATTATTGATACTGGCTTACTGTAATGTGGCTTTGGCACAGTACGGTATTGTTCGAAGCTGAACATGTTTACTGCATCATACTTTTTACTTTTGTGTTAGATAAAAACAGCTTTGGAGGTTCTAAGGGGCTCAAACCTTGAGGCCTTTGGTTCCGTCCTTGGTTTCCTTTTCTTTGCTGATCTTCTGGGATTTGGATCCCCTGTGGAAACATCTTTTCTTGAGAAGAATGCATGATAGCTGTTGTGTCAGCAGACAGGCGCTTGTGTGACTTTTTTGTTCTAATACTTCTTTCATCCAGTGAAAAATGTCCGCTACGTACGTCTTTGCTCCTGCACAAACACCTGCATCTAACCTGAGAATCAAACTTCTGTAATTTAAAACATTTGTACGCACGTACAACACTTAAGACCTTCAGTATATCAGTGTGTGGAATGAAATTATGGAATGAATTAAGCAAAGAAATCAAACAATGTACTAATATGATCCACTTCAAGAAACTCTTCAAACGTAAAGTGTTTACAAAGTGCAAAGAAAAAGAACCATGATAAACTTTCTGAATTTATTTCATCAATCCATTCATTTTTTAGATAATCTTATGAAATATAACTTACTTCACCGATTATTATTTATTTATTCATTTATTTTTATTGTTATTACTTATGGAGTATATTGTGAATAAATTGAGAACAGTAAGTGAACAAAAGTTTTAGCAACTGCTATGTAAAGGAAAAGGGTTAGGATTCAATAAGCTCTGCTTCTTTTGAAGGTAGAAAAGCGCTATACAAGTATAACCCATTATCATTATCATTCTTCCTACTCCTTTTCGAACGTGTTGAATAGAGGAAATGGAAATTGTGATGTATCATGTTGTATGCTTGCATGTTCGAAATAAACTCAAACGCAAACTCAACTCAACTCAACTCTGTTTGTGTTTCAAATAAACTTGGGAATTTAAATCCGGGTTGTCAAACTCGTTTTCACTGAGGGCATGTCGCTATTGTGCTTGCCTTCAGGGGAGCGCTTCTGGCAGTCAACATAAACATAACAACTGTAAATAATTGTCTCCTGATTATTGCATGAGCATTTGACTAATAGTGATAATTGACTTTTATTAGTCAAGGTGTCAGGCAGACATTCATATCTGAAGATAGTTATTGCTAATAACCAAAAGCATTCTTGGAATATATTGTTGCATGATAACAATATCAGAGTTAGAAGATTTTTAATTACATGGAGTACATTTTTTTTGGTCAGAATTGAAACAAAAACGTATACATCGAGCCAGAATGTTGTGTGCTTTATTGGTGAAACATTATTTCCAGGTTTTCATGGGCCACGTAAAATGATGTGGAGCCAGGGGGCCAGATGAATTAGTATATTTTATGGTAAAAGTATTTTTCAGTGTTTAAGTACTTAACTTTTAAATTGTATTTGTCAAATACACAATCAGATCAGTGTGCAGTACATTCTGCTTAAAAAAATACAATATTTTTGTTGTGTATTTATTTATTAATTTTTTTATCTATATTTTATTTCCTGGAAAGGCAGGAATAAATGTTCTAATCAAAAGGTGTCAGACTCAAAGCCAGATCTGGCCCCCAGCAGCATTTAACGTGGCCCGTGAAAGCCTGGAAATAATATCCATACTTAATCTGTTTTACTAATTGTACTGATTGTTTCCATTTTGACAGGAAAAAAAATGTAATGCATGAAATTGCCTATGTTTTTATATTACCTGCTCATGCAACAAATATTATATTATTATTAAAAGTTGGAATATTTAGGCACATCTTGATTTAAATCCAAATAGGTTCTCGATTCAACATGATTCTCAATTCAAACTTATTTTCACACTGTATTTTTTTGGTAAAATAATTATAGTAAACACTTTTCAAAACAGGTTACAAAATATCCTTTTGGTTGCTGATGTATGACATAAACTCACAGTGAAGATGCATGGAGATGGCCTAAAAAGGTCTTTCAAATGTTTTTTTTCATACATTTTTGAAAATGATTAATCATTCTAGAATTTAAATGAATAAGATTTTAGATGTCAATTGATTTTTTGAGCACCCCTAATTATTATTTACCATATTACCATTTGTTTGTAAAATAAACATTAAAAAATCCTTAAATGGATTGGGTGTACACAAATCAAATAATCAAATGCATTGGCAATTGTATAAAAATATAATGAGTCCGTGATACATTTTTTTCATACATTTATTGTTACAAGCAGTCCTCTGAAGGCAGCCATTACTGCGATTTAATTGATATAACAACTCTAAGAATAAAAGGACAAGATAGATGCCTCCTCTAAAATAGATGACATCCTTGAATAAATACATGGATCTTCTAGAGGTTTATGTGTACTAAAACAGGTACAAACTTGATAGCACAAGTAAAGCTGCTCTACCAGACTTGTGCGCAGTGGATTGCGTCTCTTTAGTGAGCAGGATAAGGAGAGCAATCCATTTAGTGTGTGTCGTCATGAATATGCAGAACATATGCTGATCATATACGCCCACAATACTGGGAGAGGGCAATTCAAACATAATTGTTTAGCACAGCACACTGATCAATCAAGACTAAAACTCAATTGCAAGCGCTATTTTGTGTCTTTATTTAGCATGTCTGAAAAGTATGTGCAAACTGACACAGTAACACACGGCTGTGAGAAAAGAGGTGATTGCGCTGCAGCTTCATCTTATGTATGCAAAAAAATTGACATATTGTCTATTCAGCAATATAATTTTATAATTTTATGGCTGCTGGATGACTTAAGGGCTGATTAAAAAAAAGCTAAATTGTTGAATTTTGGTGTCTGCTCGCTTTTTGTTGTTGTTTTTGTTTTAGTAACGTTTGTCTTTTTCATATAGAAGATTAAAAAAAGCTAAATTGTTGAATTTTGGTGTCTGCTGGCTTTTGTTGTTGTTTTAGTTTTAGTAACGTTTGTCTTTTTCATATAGAAGATTAAAAAAAAGCTAAATTGTTGAAAAATTGAGCTAAAACTCCGGTAGGCTGCAAATGTCTTGTATGTTTAAAATACTGTCCAGAATCCCCTGTCTTGGATATCCAGTGGTGTGAAGATGCGTCAAAATGTGTCTTTAATGTTCTGAAGGTATTCCTGCTACAGAACAGGAAGCTCCAAAGCCACCTTTGCTACCTAAGATTGGTAAATATCTAAAACCCTGAGGGGAAATCTTGACATGATTTGTTGACTGGTGGCTCTTTAAAAGTCCCAGTTTTGCCACGTCTGCGCTTCACCTCTCTGCTGCAGTGTGGCCACAAAGCTACCCCCTGCTGTGAGCAGCTGAGGTTACTGGCTCCAACCAGCAGCCTTGGGTTTGTATCAGCGTGAGAGGAAGCATGAAATGTTTCATGCTTGCACTTTCCCCACTCAAAACCAACATTTTTGTTGAACTGGCTTCGACTCTGCCAGATTGGAAAAGGAGGCCTCATCACAACAAATAAATCAACCGTTCGATTCGCCACTTTTGCTCCAAACCTTGTCCCGCTGCACCGTGCGTCATCATCCGCCATCCTAAAAGATCAAAGTCGCTTTAGTTTAAAGCGTTCCATTACTACTGAACTATTAATAATCTATGGTTATGGTTATGGTTTGAGAATTATAAACCATGTTTTTATTTTTTACAATTTTGTTTTTACTGAGAATATAATAACTGAACCCATTCACTCCTTTGAAAAAATAAAGGGAAACACCACAAGTTTGTCTCATTATTTATTTGTCAGATTACCTATTGTTTCAGTCAAAAGGTTGGACATGTTTACTCTTTGCTACCTACTAGAACAGGGGTCTTCCACGTTTTCCAGGCCGGGACCCCCAAACTACCAGGGAGATGGAGCGGGGACCCCTACTTACTTATAAAGCTTCTATAAAATTATGTTGTAAATTAAACTGGTCCTTAAAGTACTTTGTTAATGTGCAATACTAATATAGGATAGGATAGACTTTTATTTATCCCACAATGGGGAATTTATATAACTTATATATTCAAATAATATAGTTTAGCGCCACTAATAGTTAGCTGGCAACTTGTGCGTTAATCACTAGCTGACAGCTAGTGCACTAATTGCTAGCTGACAATTAGTATGCTCATCGCTAGCCTACAACTAGTGCACTAATCACTAGCAGGCAACTAAAGTGCTAATTACTAGCTATCTTTATTGCTAACATGAATACAATAATATGATATTTATTTATGTTAAAACTGCAAGATACAGTGAGGAGGCTGTCAGTGCTACTTCTAAACTATACTACAGTGCATTGGATTAATGTTCATGTATATTCAATGATATTTAAATGTGTGGAAAAATTGCATGGTGAATACAAAAAAAAAAAATCAAAAAAAAAATCTAATCAACCAGATATTTCATGACCCCCCTGCAGTACTTCTGTGGACCCCCTGTTGAAGACCACTGTAGTAGAAGGTGTGTCTTTACTTTTGGGTGCTACCGTATATTAAAACGTGTAATCACCATAAAGGTCCAAAATCATACTATTATTCAACAATTCTAATAATTCTCAAAGGTCCTACAGTCTTTTGGAAGTGTGTTGGCCACAATTTAGTCTTAGAACCTGGAATTTAAACAGTTTGTCCATGCCTGTCTCACAGATGGTGCGTTTCCAAGAAGTTTTACTTTGCACTTTATCCACTTTTCACTACCTCACTGTAACTTTGTACTTGTCCAATGTAATAGATGCCCTATTTCACATACAATAACGTAACATTAGGAATGGGACAGGAGAACACAAACGTTAGTTAGCAACACTAGCATAGCTATGTGAGCTAAATTGCCAACTTACATTTCATCAGCAATAATATGATAAATTAGCCTATTTGCTGAAGAAGAATTTAAATTAGCAAACTTTAAGCTTCATTAAGCAACAGCGGGGTGCCGACGTAAAATGACATTTAAAAAAACCCATTTTAAATCTTACATTTATTTTGAAGTGCAAATGCCAACAATTATGGAAAATTAACATTTAATAAAAAATGTCTCGTTGGAATTTTTTTATATACACTTTGTTCATTTTAATGTTATTTTTCTCTTTTTCTATTATGTATGCTTTTCATTTTGTACCAACAAAAAATAGCAAAAACATTCAAATGACGCAGCACGTGATGTCGCAGAAACTTTGCTGTAAAAAAGGCTAGTGTAGGAAGTGATATTAAAAAAAGGCTAGATTTTAGGAAAAAATACTAAAAACTATTGAAATGAACTAGCTGCATGGACCAATAAGTTTACTTGATAAGACATCCTGAATTAAGATTTGTATGTCTAGTAGGGTTGTACGGTATGCCGGTATTAGTATAGTACCGCGATTTTGGTACCAGTACCGATACCAAAGTATTGGTATGGAGACAACACTAATGTCTAGTATATTTGGATATCTGTCTTTTTTTAATATATTTTTTAATTAATTTTTTTAATTTTAAAATTTTTTAAATTTTTTTTTGTCTTTTAAAGGCCTACTGAAATGAATTTTTTAAATTTAAACGGGGATAGCAGATCCATTCTATGTGTCATACTTGATCATTTTGCGATATTGCCATATTTTTGCTGAAAGGATTTAGTATAGAACAACGTCGATAAAGTTCGCAACTTTTGGTCTCTGATAAAAAAAACCCTTGCCAATACTGGAAGTAGCGTGACGTTGTCAGTTGTTCACTCCCTCATATTTTCCTATTGTTTTCAACGCAGCTAGAGCTATTCAGACCGAGAAAGCGACGATTACCCCATTAATTTGAGCGAGGATGAAAGATTCGTGGATGAGGAACATTAGAGTGACGGACTAGAATGCAGTGAAATACATATTTTTTTTTCGCTCTGACTGTAACTTAGGTACAAGCTGGCTCATTGGATTCCACACTCTCTCCTTTTTCTATTGTGGATCACGGATTTGTATTTTAAACCACCTCGGATACTATATCCTCTTGAAAATGAGAGTCAAGAACGCGAAATGGACATTCACAGTGCCTTTTATCTCCACGACAATACAACGACGAAGCTCTTTAGCATGAGCTAACGTGATAGCATCTGTCTCAAATGCAGATAGAAACAAAATAAATAAATCCCTGACTGGAAGGATAGACAGAAGATCAACAATACTATTAAACCGTGTACATGTAACTACACGGTTAATAGATCTCAGCCTGGCAAAGCTTAACAATGCTGTTGCTAACGACGCTAAGGCTAACTTAGCAACCGGACCTCACAGAGCTATGATAAAAACATTAGCGCTCCACCTACGCCAGCCAGCCCTCATCTGCTCTGCTCATCAACACCCGTGCTCACCTGGGTTCCAGCGATCGACGGCGCGACGAAGGACTTCACCCGATCATCCGTGCGGTGGGTCTGCTAGCATCGGCTAGGCGTCTGCTATCCAAGTAAGTAGTCCTTGTTGTGTTGCTACAGCCAGCCGCTAATACACCGATCCCACCTACAACGTTCTTCTTTGCAGCCTCCATTGTTCATTAAACAAATTGCAAAAGATTCACCAACACAGATGTCCAGAATACTGTGGAATTATGAAATGAAAACAGAGCTTTTTTGTATTGTATTCAATGGGGAAGGCATACCTCTGTTCCCCGGGCTACGTCATGCGCATACGTCATCCTCCGAAGGCTTTTTCAACCGGAAGTTTAGCGGGAAATTTAAAATTGCACTTTATAAGTTAACCCGGCCGTATTGGCATGTGTTGCAATGTTAAGATTTCATCATTGATATATAAACTATCAGACTGCGTGGTCGGTAGTAGTGGGTTTCAGTAGGCCTTTAAGCTAGAAATAAGTTTTTTTGGTAACACTCTAGTATGGGGAACACATAATCACCATTAATTAGTTGCTTATTAACATACAAATTAGTAACACATTGGCTCTTAATTAGTCATTATTAAGTACTTATTAATACCTTATTCTGCATGGCCTTATTATAACCAGTAAGCCATTAACTAAGAGTCTTCCCTCAATAACCTCAGAATTATTGCTTATTAGTAACCCTAACAGTAACCCTAACCCTAACCCTTACATGTTCCCCTAGTGTCCAAATAACTGTAAATTAAGTATTTGTTACTTTAATAAGCAACTATTTAATGGTGAATATGTTCCCCATCCTAAAGTGTTACTGTTTTTTCTTCTGAAAACAAGCATTGTTCAACTTGCAATTCTTAAATTAAGCGTCCTCAAGATGTTGCAGAATCTTTCAACAAGATTTTCGATGGGCTGGAAAACCAAAATAACTTATTTGAATAGTAATTAATTTTTGAGCGACGTGGCTCAGTTGGTAGAGCGGCCTTGCCAGCAATTTTAGGGGTTGCAGATTTGATCCCCGCTTCCGCCATCCTAGTCACTGCCGTTGTGTCCTTGAGCACAACACTTTGCTTAACTGCTGCCAGTGCCACCCACATTGGTTTAAATGTAGCTTAAAGATGTAGATAATGGGTTTCACTATGAGTCTCTAGAGAAAAAAGCACTATATAAATATAATTCACAATTCACTTATTTTCTCAATTTTTACCATTTTAATACTGGAATACAAAAAAATATAATTATTCATGCTAAAACCCGGATGCAGCTGAGATAGGCTCCAGCACCCCCCGCGACCCCGAAAGGGACAATCGGTAGAACATGGGTGGATGGATGGAAACTAAGATTAGTCAATGACTAAAATAAGTAAGCTCTTAAACCTAGATAAATTCCTAGAAATACACATTTTAAATATTGGCAAGTGCATGGCAAATAATGTGCAGTGTACACTGGAAAAACTAATTTACTCAAAGTATATATTTCTAATTCTATCTAAACCAACTTAAAAGTTATTTTTCAGTGAGACATAACTTGTTTTTAGGCAATATATCTTCTGAAGAAAAAAATCATTACTCATTAGTGTCACAATACTAGTTTTACGTTTTAATTGTTAATTTTAAGATCACTTTTAAGTTACTAAAGCTAAAATACAATGTCTTATTTCAAGAAATCTTTCCAAGACAATTTTGACTTGTTCCATTGGCAGATATTTTTGCTCATTACAAGCAAAAATAACTAGAACTTTTTTTTTTACTCTTTTTTTTAAGAGGGGTTGTTTTTCCCAGTACAGATTCTACAGTATGGAAAGTCACTGTGTAAAAATGTTTTACATTGGCAACATACTTACAGACAGGACAGGCATTAAGCCCCTCGCCCCTCAGCCCCAGGCAGCCTCATGTTGGGTTTATTATCATACTGAAGAAAATGTTAAGAAATAATTGTAACCGTCCCAAAAATACATTTCTAACATAGTTTAATAGACAAATATCAAATATAAAATAATCTTATCATATTATCGTATATATCATATTATGAAGTGTTTTAATTTTAAAAATCAGATTATTTAAAGTTGCTACAAAAGCATCGCTTAACTTATCAGTGGTACTTTTGTTGACAACGTTTATATATTCCGCCAAGCCTTGTTTGTCGTCCACTGCGAGTGATTAATCTGCTTTTATACATGATTAATGCCATTGTTTTCTGTGATTGATTCCAAGTTAATCGTCAAATTTGACAGGCCTAGTTTTTATTATATGTTTTTGTTTTTGTTCATCATTGCCTCCCCTGACTGCACATCCCTGTTAATAAGTACATTTCACATCTTGTTTTTTTAATATCTGAAGGCATGTCACAACTATTAACATGCTTTTATGTCGCACTGAGGCACGTCAAATTGCTGCACTGCAAAAAAGATGATCATAAATGATATCATGACCGTGGCGCTAAATGGCTGCTTAGACTTAGACTTAGACTTAGACAAACTTTATTGATCCACAAGGGAAATTGTTCCACACAGTGTCTCAGTTGCAAAGGATGGAAAGCGTAAAGCTGGAAAGGATAATGCAGGTATAAAGTAGACTAAAAATGTACTGTAGTAGCAATGTAAAATATAAAATATATGTAATATTACATATTATATATACAGCATATATTTTATACTGATATATTATATTATTATATTATAATTTCAAATTAAATTAAGTTAAATAAATAACTTGCTACATTATATCAACCAAGTCTAATTTGTTAGTAAAAACACAACGTTGATCTATTTTTGGGGATTTAGCTAACAAAGTAAAAGTTATATTAAATCAAAGCAGTCAAAATCACCTTGTTTGTACTTTTATTGCCATTACTGTGAAAAATAAAACATCGGTAGGTTGGAGTTCAAATCCCAGCCGAGTCATACCAAAGACTATAAAAATGGGACCCATAACCTCCCTGCTTGGCACTCAGCAACAAAGGGTTGGAGTTGGGGGTTAAATCACCAAAATGATTCCCGGGCGCGGCGCCGCTGCTGCCCACTGCTCCCCAAGGGGATGGGACAAATGCAGAGGACAAATTTCACCACATCTAGTGTGTGTGTGACAATCATTGGTACTTTAATCTTTTAATCTTAATATTCTTGGCCTACCAAAGGTTTTTAATGTGTCATTTAAACAGCATGCTTTAAGAAAACTGGCTGTGATCTTTTAAGTAGCACCCAGCAGACATTTTCTCATCAAACATTTCCAGTTTGGTGTATTAGTTTTGGTCGGTCCGTTGTCTGCGTTGGCCGCTCTATTTTCCAGCCACTGTTATTATCCTGACCAGTGGGAAGTGTGGGAGCGTAACGCACAGATTTGGAACAACCTGCCTCATCCTTCTTATGTCAACTCACGTCGGATGCAAGCTTCGACTTTTCCATCGGGCAAAATAACAGGAGAACATCTGGAAAAAGTGCACGTTTTGCAGAGGGGACATGGAGCTCACATTAGGCCTATATCCCGTCAGTCAACATGTATTAAAGTTGTTCAACTCTTCAATTGCTTTGCTCGCTCTCCAAATAAAAGCTGCAAAGACAATTTTGGTGTGGAAAGTGAAAGCTGTATTTTTATATGGAAGCAGTATCTTTTTATAGTGCAACTATGATGGCCAAGAAACTGCCTACTATATAATATGAGGATAACTGAGATGTAAAAGAAAATGTGGTTGACTTCTAAGTTGTTCTGATACCAAAAATATGTCAACCAGGCAAACCATTGGCGTTGTTAGGCCTATTTTAGGGGGGCTCAAGCCCCCCTAAAATATTCTTAAGCCCCCCTAAATAATTTGGTATATATATATATATATATATATATATATATATATATATATATATATATATATATATATATATATATATATATATATATATATATATAATTTGGTATATATATATATATATATATATATATATATATATATATATATATATATATATATATATATATATATATATATATATATTTTTTTTTTTTTTACAAATACAGTACATGCCAA
The DNA here is from genome assembly GCF_033978785.1 of Entelurus aequoreus. Classification (NCBI taxonomy): domain Eukaryota; kingdom Metazoa; phylum Chordata; class Actinopteri; order Syngnathiformes; family Syngnathidae; genus Entelurus; species Entelurus aequoreus. The sequence continues at coordinate 42,408,869 of NC_084741.1, read as the reverse complement.
CATATTCATTATAAAGTGGCCCGAATATGAGTTTAAATAAATAATCATATAACCTGTCAATATTCACTCAGTTTCCCCTCACTTCACAGCATAAGGTAGAGAGCCCCTTTAGTGCGTCAGTATCCAATCCATTCCACTTGTTCATATAGAAAATGCCCACATCACTAAAAATCCAGTCTGCATTTTCTGTGCGACCTTGCTTGCGGTCCTGCAGGTGTACGAAGTACATTAGCACACAGCACTGCAGAACAAGAACGTGAACGGATGGAAAATGGACATAAGAAACTTTTTCAAGAAAGTAAGTATTCATCACTGCTTGTAGTAAAATGTATTAGCTCCACTTTAAACCAGGTCTGTGTTTGACAAAAAGTTACATTCCCGCTCTAAAACAATGCTGCTACCTAGTTAGCTAGTTAGCCTGAAATGCATCATGAAGGTCCTGGTTATTTATGAAGTTAAATGTGTACTCTTTTTTACCATTTGCTATCTTTTGGGTTACTTCCTTCTGGAGCATCAGCTGTGTTTCTCACTTTACACATGGAGGAGAACAGGAGCTGAGCTCATTCACGTATGACTATCATCAGTAGATGATAATAATAATCACTCCACAACCCCCATTGACCTGTAGGAGTCAGGGCAGAGGAGTACAGAAAGTGAGAGGGGAGAGGCCTCTACTGGAAAGGTGAGTAGGAGAATAATGATACATATAAATAAATAAATATTAAAACATTTTTTTTTTTAAATGGCTTATCGATTAGCCATTTGTTTTATTTATGTCTGGGTGGATCATGTTGACTATGTCATGTCTGTTGATCATGTTTTTGTTTGGCCATGTGCTGGTTTTTTTTTTACTTTTAGCTAAGCCCCCCATCTTCTGGGGGCTAAGCCCCCCTGTCCTTAAAAGCTAGTGACGCCCCTGAGGCAAACAAAACACAAACAGGTGCTGTAAAAACCTTTGTGAAGTTGCCTCAGAAGTCTCAATCGCTTGTGCTGCAAAAGTTGTTGGTCAAATTTTTAAGTCATCATTGTTTTATGTATTTTTTATGGAACTATTGTTTTGAAGGTGAGTGTGAATGTTGTCTGTCTATCTGTGTTGGCCCTGCGATGAGGTGGCGACTTGTCCAGGGTGTACCCCACCTTCCGCCCGAATGCAGCTGAGATAGGCTCCAGCACCCCCCGCAACCCCGAAAGGGACAAGCGGTAGAAAATGGATGGATGGATGGATGTTTTTTTAATTATTCACATCCATAGTGATGATAAATATGTTGATGTGATCGATACTTTTGTTGTTTCTCGACATTGTACGTCTAGCAAATTTTCCTCAGTTTGTATCTCTGTGAAAACAGCGCATCTCTCTCGTTCTCTTTCCGCTCTCTCTCTCTCTCTCTAGCTCTTGCTCTTGTTCTCTTTCCCGCTCTCTCTCTCTCTCTCTCTCTCTCTCTCGCGCTCTCTCTCTTTCTCTCTCTTTCTCTCTCTCTAGCTCTTGCTCTCGTTCTCTTTCCCGCTCTCTCTCTCTCTCTCTCTCTCTCTCTCTCTCTCTCTCTCTCTCTCTCTCTCTCTCTCTTGCTCTCGTTCTCTTTCCCGCTCTTTCCCGCTCTCTCTCTCTCTCTCTCTCTCGCTCTTTCTCTCTCTCTTTCTCTCTCTCTAGCTCTTGCTCTCGTTCTCTCTCTCTCTCTCTCTTTCTCTCTCTCTTTCTCTCTCTCTAGCTCTTGCTCTCGTTCTCTTTTTCTTTCCCGCTTTCTCTCTCTCTCTCTCTCTCTCTCTCTCTCTCTCTCTCTCTCTCTCTCTCTCTCTCTCTCTCTCTCTCTAGCTCTTGCTCTCGTTCTCGTTCTCTTTCCCGTTCTCTCTTTCTCTCTCTCTCTGTCTAGCTCTTGCTCTCGTTCTCTTTCTCCCCCCTTCTCTCTCTCTCTATATATATATCTCTTGCTCTCCCTCTCCATCTTTCTCTCTCTCTCTCTCTGTCTCTCCTCCTCTGTCTCTCTATCTCTTGCTCT